>NC_056735.1:1235641359-1235755938 GCF_019279795.1 Protopterus annectens
ATCTATTTTTACTTAACTCTTTCTGTATCTTTTAGGAATGCAACTAAATTCGACCCTGCACATGATGCTCTACCCAGTAAAACTATTAATACCCTTACTGATTTTTTTCTGCACAATATGTAGTCTTAATGTACTGTATGCATTAACTTACATCTGGGTCTCAGTCAAAATGAAAAAGTCCTCAGGATCAGTCTACTTATCAAGACAATAAGCAAGAGAATAATTTAATTTTCTTTAGTATGCAGTCTAATTCATTCAGTGTTTTTAGCAACCAGAAGAATGTGTGAACACACCATTTTTTCACTTCAGATGTTGCAAAAATGCTTGTGTGCAATGCTGACAGCATTTGAATCTTACCTTCTGAATGCTCCATGTTTTCATCATCTGATTTTCCTTCTGCTTTCAGCAGATCTGTTACCAAGGCTTGCACAGTATCATAATTCTTCCCTGTTTTCTGCAGTTTTTGTTCCACAACAGCCACGATCTTTTCTAATTCAAAACCCATGTCCCTTACATGTTGTATTACAGCACTCTGCACTGTGGCACCCTCTAAGAAAACAAAAGCCAGAGATCATTGTGTATACAACATGTTTTGTCCCATGAAGAATTATGTACAACTATACTTCCACTTTGTGATCAACCTACACTGGGCAACACTGTTATTTTAAGTAACCGTGAAAGTTTGAAGTATACACCATCATCAATGAGTTCCATATCAGACCAAAAAAAAAAAAGGCCGAAAAAGGTGACAGGATTAACACAGAATCCAGTTATTGCTCTACACCCCAGCTTGAGAAATTATTCCATCGCATACCATAACGGACTGACTACTATTGAGCAACTATCCACATTCTTTACAGTGGCTTCTTAAAGGCAGAAGGGAGGACTGTTGTCTACTCAAATTGCCAAGCCCCAAGATAAAGATTAAGGCTCCTCTATCACAGCAGCATAAGGATGGAAACAAACCAGAACAGGACTCTTTTTGCAACAACTTCCCCCGACATCAGGAAAGTACAGTTGTGTAAGAACTTACTATAACAGTAGATATCTTACTGACTACTGCTGCAGTATTCCAAACAGATGGGTTATCGCTGCTTATGTTCAGCCAGGGTACCAAAGCCTAAACCCTGCATAAGACAAACATCCAAAGTATGACCTCAGATCATGAGCAAAGGGATACACAAGTGGACGCATGAGCATAAATCCTCAGAGTATCTCCAAACTAGCAGCCTGAAGACATCGAAGAAGAAAAAAAGTCAGCTAGGAGGGGAAAAGCAGGAGATGAGAAGGGCTCCCCTCGGTCCTGGAAGTTAAACAGCATCAGAGTAAAAAAATAAAAAAAATAGATGAAAAGAGTAGAGAAGGTGTGCAAGAAAAAATACTGCAACACTGATCAGTAAGAAATCTACCACTATGATTAAGTTCTTACACAACTGTACAGTGTTATGACCAAAATCACTGTTGCAGTATTCCAAACAAATGGATGATTCACAATGTTTAAGGGAGTAAAAGGGTAGAAAGCTGAGAACTGTCTAAGAATCTAGAAATGGCTGACCTGGTGAAGGCAGTTATGGGCTTGGAAAAGGTGTCCATTCTGCACTGCTTAATGAAACTGTGTACTGACAGCCAGATGGCTGTTTCCAGGATTGTTCTGGAATCTACCACATAGTAGAAAGCTCCAGAATAAGCCACTGTCTTAGTAGAATGGGCCTTTGGGAAAGATGGCAAGCATCTGCCACGGTAAGTGTAGCAACAAGAAATGGACCTATAAATCTAGCAAGCAACAGTCTGGATACTGTCTAGCTCAGCTTAGAGTCCATTAAAAAAACCAAACAGTTGGTCTTGCTTGTAAATAGACATAGTCTTATCCAGATAAAATCAGAAATCAGAACTGTCTGTGTACATCCTGGAAATGTAGACTTCTTTCTTTCCTGCTCTGAAGGTTGGGAAAGAAGGTGGGCAGGTTGATGGCCTGATTAAGGGACATCTTGTTTTCCACTTTAGGCATGAAAGAGGGACTGACCCACAGGGACACCTAGTTCTTATGAAAGATAAGGAAGTGGGGAGTAGCCATGAGCGTCTGAAGCTATGAGACCAGTCTAGCACAAATGAGGGCTACCAATAAAATGGTTTTCCAGGTACAGAATTTTAAAAAGGCGAAAGTAGCTGGTGCACAGAGGTACAGGGAGTTTCTTCAAACACATAGCTAAGATTCCAAGAGGGAGGCACAAGTTTCCTTGGAGTGTTTAAAGGCAGGACCTCCTTCAAAAAATGTTTGACCTCAAGCTTGGACATAACAGGATTAAGGTAAAGACAGGCTGATATGGCTGAAAGTTGGGCTTTAATGCTAAACTGCCTTTTATGAACTTTCACAAATAAGAAAAAGTACAGTTTTGTACCTACCATAAATGTAAATGTTCGAGTGCTAATACAGCTGCAGTCATAACAGATGGGTTCTACTGCTGTCAGGCGGGTCCTCGGTCGGCCGAATTCCAAAGTCTAGGTCCGGCATCGGTTGTCGTCGCTTCTTCCCTGACGTCAGTGCGACGGGGGTATAAAGGAACCAGCCAACGCCATTTTCTTCAGTTTTTCTTGCCCCAGATGTCAGGTGCCCCCAGAAGGAAGGCAATACATAAATATGTGTGGTAATGCAGTGCAATATAATCAAAATACAGTAGTTGCAAGCAAATACATCATAAATGAATACCCCAATCAGGTTGTATGAGGATATGTTAGCCTATAGGCCTGTCCCAAGAGGGGAAGGAGGGAGAGAAACCTGGACTGCACTCGAACATCTACATTTATGGTAGGTACAAAACTGTACTATGTTCATCGTGCATACAGCTGCAGTCATAACAGATGGGTAGAATCCCAAAGCTAAGAAAGGGGTGGTAGGCACTAGTTGGAACTAGGAGGAGCCAAAATGCCCTGCAAGACTGCAGTGGCAAAGCCTGCTCTAGATTTGGAGTATAATGGTAGGTTGCAGTGCTTGGAGAAGGTATGCACAGAACTCCAAGTGGCTGCTTCCAATATATCCTTGGTAGGAACTCCTCTGAGGAAGGCTGCAGAGGTGGCTGTTGCCCTGGTGGAATGAGTTCTAATGCCTGTAGGAACAGTTTTGCCATGAAAGGAATAGCAAAAGCGTATGCAGTGGGCTATCCATTTTGAGATAGTCTGTTTGGAAATTGGCTTTCTCTTGAGATCCTACCGCATAGGCCACAAAGAGCTGTTCTGATTTTCTGAAAGGCTTTGTTCTGTCCAAATAATAACGCAGTTGTCTGTGGATGTCCAAGGAATGTAGTAATCTCTCCCCTTTGTTTTGAGGATTAGGATAAAAAGTAGGTAAATGTATGGCCTGATTTAAAGCTAACCTGGATACCACTTTAGGCATAAAGGACGGGTTGGTTCGTAATGAGACTCTGTCCTGATGGAAGATGATAAAAGGCTGGACAGCCATGAGAGCCTGTAGTTCTGAAACTCTACGAGCTGAGGTGATAGCCAGAAGGAAAGCTGTTTTCCAGGACAAATATTGCAAATCTGATGAGGCAGCTGGCTCAAAGGGAGGCAAGGTCAGTTTTTCCAGAATGAAATTAAGATCCCAAGCAGGTATTGGTTGTTTCCTTGGAGGCCTTAAATTCTTAGCCCCTCTGAGGAACTGTCTTAAGAGAGGGTGAGAGAATAAAGGTGGATCAGTGTTGTATTCTGCTGAAATGGCTGAGGCATGGATTTTGATGGAGGAGAAAGAAAGTCCACTGCTTAGCAGTTCAGCCAAACATTGTAGTATTTGAGGTAAATTCAGTTTTCCAGGATCCTGGCCCTTTTTCTCATTCCAGACACAAAAATGTTTCCATTTTGCGGAGTAAGCTTTTCTAGTTGATGGCCTTCTGGCCTCCAAAATGACATCCTGCACCTCCTTGGAGAGTAGGGCCTGTTGTGATGCTAAGGAATCTTCCATGCGGCTAGATTGAGTGTTTTTAGCTGGCTGTGAAGAGTTTTGAAACTGTGCTGAGTCAGAAGAAGAGGCATTAGAGGCAGGGTCCATGGTGGGGAATGCGTCAGGCTCCTCAGGAGTGGGTACCAGTGTTGCCTTGGCCAGTCTGGAGCAATGAGAATCATCTTTGGTCTGTCTGCTCTGGTCTTTAATAGAACTTTGGGCAGCAGAGGAAGAGGTGGGAAGGCATAAACTGTCATTGATTTCCAACTGAAAGAGAGAGCGTCCACTCTCCAGGCCTTTGGATGCGAGATCCTTGAGCAGAATTTTGTCAATTGATGATTCTTGTGGGAGGCAAAGAGATCTATGTCTGGCCTTCCCCATTCTTGGATTATTTCTGTAAAAACATTTGGATGCAATTTTCATTCGTGTGGATCTGTCATATTCCTGCTTAGGTTGTCTGCCAGCGTGTTTTCCTTGCCTGGCAAGTACTGTGCTTGTAGTTCCATTTGTAAGTCCATGGCCATGTTCCAAAGTGACATGGCCAGTCTGCATAGGGGGTAAGAATGTGTTCCTCCCGGTTTGTTTATGTACCACATAACTGTGGTGTTGTCCGTTCTTATCAATAGTTGACCTGGTTGTAGAAGGTCCTTGAAAGCTATAATAGCATTTATTACTGCTAGCATTTCTTTTTGATTGATGTGAAGGTGCTTCTTTTTGGGACCATTTGCCCTGAATGCACCGATCTGTCATGTGCGCCCCCCCAGGCGTAGTCCGAGGCATCTGTTGTGATGACTTGATTTGCTTGAGGCTTGCTGAATGGAAGACCTGCGTTTGTTTGACATGCTTGAGCCCACCACAGAAATTCCTTTTGCAGACATGGAATTAGTGGTATTATTGTTTCCAAACTGTGGCTGTGTTGAGACCATATGTTTTTCAGGTACCATTGTAGTTTCCTCATATGCAGCTTTGCACATGGGATTAATAAGATGCAAGATGCCATGAATCCCAGAGCCTGCAGGATTTTCCTTGCAGTCAGCCTGGTGCAATTTGCTAGTGTTCTGAAGTAATGAATTAGTTGCCCCTGCTTCTCTGGCGTGAGGTAGGCCATCTGGGTGTTTGTGTCCAAACTGGCACCCAGGAAAATTATCTTCCGAGAGGGTATTAGTCTTGATTTCTTTTTGTTGACTGTGTATCCCAGAGAGTTCAATAACATTATTACATAAGCCAGATGTTTCAGAAGAATGTGCTTGCTGTCCGCTTGGATCAGGCAGTCGTCCAAATAGGGGTATATTTGTATCCCTTAAAGTCTGCAATAGGCAATTACTGATGCCAGGCATTTTGTGAATACTCTGGGCGCAGCAGATAAGCCAAAGGGCAATGCAGAGAATTGATAATGTGTTGAACCTGCAAAAAATCTGAGGTACCTTCTGCAATTTTGTCTGATTGGGACATGCAGGTATGCCTCCTTGAGGTCCAACGTTACCAGTCAAGACTCCTTGCCCAGCATGGGAAGAAGTTGCTGTAGAGTGAGCATCTTGAATTTTGGTACGAGTACAAATGTGTTTAGGATGGATAGATCCGAAATAGGTCTCCAATCTTTTCCCTTCCTTGGCACCAGAAATAGCCTGGAATAAAAACCTTGAACTTGTTCGTGCATAGGTACCTCTTGAATAGCTTTCATGTTTATGAGATCTGTAATTTGCCTTTGTGCCTCTGCCCTTTGATTGTGTGGCAGGTTTGGCATGCCTCTCATTTTTGGAAGGGTGTGAAAATGGAATTTGTAGCCTCTCTTTATAATGTCCAGGATCCATTTGTCCTTTGTGACAATATGCCAATTTTTTGAAAATAATACCAGCTTTCCTCCTAAAGGGGCTGCCATTTGAGACCTGGTTGACATGCAAAGGGGAAAGTCATTGGGTTTGCTTTCTGAAACACTGCGAGTTGTCCTCACCACCTCTTTGTGTAGGAGCTTGCCATTGTCTGCCTCTAAACGATCCTTGGGCTTGTCCTCTGCCCCTCGGGCGCCTGTATCTGCCTCTTTGGGGTCTGTCTGTGGCAGGAAAGGACCAGTTTTTGGAAGGCCAATTTCTACTGAAATGTGGGGGTTGAACCTGTAGAAATTCTTTCACAGTTTGCATTGATTTAGCCTTTTCCTCCATTTTCCTTAATACCTCCTCAGCATTAGCACCAAATAGTACATCCTTTTGAAGAGGGGCGTCTAGTAATTTAGCTTTGACATGATCAGGCAAGGCTTGTTCCTTGAGCCAGGCATGCCTACGTATGACTGATCCTGTAACAGTAGCTCTACATGAGGCCTCTAGAGCATCAAAACCACATTGTAAGGTATGCTTACCCACTTGTTCTGCACTATGCATCAAATCCTGCAACTCCTTCAAGTCTGGTTGTTCAGGTTGTGACATTTTACTTTTCAATTGTGAAAACAAAAACTGTTGGTATTTTAGCATATGAAACTGACAGTTTAAGGCCCTCATAGATAAGGTAGCCGAGGTATATACCTTTTTTCCCCACCTTTCTAAGGATCTGGAATCTCTCTCGGAAGGCAATGGATTTTTAGCAATGGAGGCCTTAACTCCCTTGGGGCCCTGTGAGATGGTTTCTGGGTCAGCAGCATGGCTTTTGTATAGAAATTGGTGTGAGTCAGAAACCCTGTAGTACCTGCCAGGCTTAACTGGAGCTGGAGGTAGAGAGTACGGGTTAAGGCAGGCCTCTGAGTAAACATCATCCAGAATGTCCAAGACAAGAGGTATAGACAGAGGCCTGTGCTGAGGTAGCAAGAGAAATTCCCTGAGCTTTTTCTTGGAATCTGAATAACCCTGGCCTTCCCAGTGGAAGTGTTCTCTTAAGGTATGCAAAGTTTCCCCAAATGAGTAATCCTCAGGGGGGGATACAGAAGGGATGGACTCCTCCGCATCAGAGTCTTCAAAAGGGGAGTAGAATGTTCCTGATCATCAGAGTGCTCTGAAATAATGGAGCCCTGATCAGAGGAGGAGGAATCTTCCTCCACTCTGGGCCTTTTGTCCGGTGGAGGCTGAGAACCTCTGATAAGAGAAATTAAATCCTCAGCCATTTTAAGCATCTGTTTCTTAGGCATGGGGCCTGGAGATGGGCCCTGTGTAGCTGGTCTCAGAGTGCATGGTAGCTTTAGACTTTGTGAAAGCCTTGATGGAGAAAGAAAAGGAAGGTCTGAAAACACCTTGAGTGGAGGTGGACCTGTCCACATTCTGAGTTTCAACGCCAAGAGTGGCTTCGGTATCTGTAGTCGGGGTGTGGGGCGAGGAGCCTGCGACCTTGGGCACAGGAGACACCGTCAAAGAAGTGTCATCGGTAGTCAGGGGCTGCGTAGGCGCCTCGCTGAGAACTGGACCACGTGTAGTCGGCTTTGGCGTGGTGTCGGTAGAGGCCGCGGACCTCATGTGTCGGTCCTTGTCTTTGCGTTTTTTAGACAAAACCGGAGTCGGAGTATCCGACGACATAGTATAGTTAAATGCTTTCCCAAAATAATGCTGGGCGAACTCCGCCCGACGCTTAATAGTGCGTTTGTTGAATGTAGCACAAAAGCGACAGACCGAGACGTCGTGGTCTGGGCCTAAACAAGGTATATAGAGGGAATGGAAATCCTTATGCGGTATTTGCTTCCCACAAGAAATACAATTATTAACTTTGTCTGACATCGGTCTGAGGCAAGAAAAGTTTCCCCAACGAGGTACTTAGCTTTTAAGAAGACTTTGGTTTCCAAATTTTCGTAATCTCAGGAGCTGGCCGACCGGCACTTGCAAACTGCTTCTGCTTCGGGCACCACGCGGCAAGAAAGACTGAAGAAAATGGCGTTGGCTGGTTCCTTTATACCCCTGTCGCACTGACGTCAGGGAAGAAGCGACGACAACAGACGCCGGACCTAGACTTTGGAATTTGGCCGACCGAGGACCCGCCTGATGGCAGGAGAACCCATCTGTTATGACTGCAGCTGTATGCACGATGAACATCATGAGGAACCTTACATTTTATGGGATATGAGTATTTAGCTTGACACCAGATTGAAATTCTCTTCCATTTGGCTATGTATGATTTTTAGGTAGTGGGTCTCATTACCTCCTGAAGAACCCAAAACATGTCCACAGAAAATCGGTGTCTGGAAGGGATCAGACTCCAATTGTCCGTAGATTAGGATTTAGGATAATAGGCTGGAAAGAAGCAAACAGTTCTTCCATTCTGTGATCAGGCCCACTTTGTGGGGTAGCTTGTGGTTGACTGCCCCAGTTAAAATATACATAAGGGAAACCAATGTTGCCTTGGCCAAATGGGAATCACCAGTAAAAGTCGTGTCTTTTTTTGGATTTTTATCAAGACTTTTGGTGGCAGAGGAAGTGGAAGAAAGCGATAAAGAAACATTTATATTCAGTGAAAAAGAAGGCATCTGTCTTTCAAGCCTGGGGACAAGGAATCTTCCTGCAGTAAAGAGGAACCTGATGGTTTCTCTTTGAGGTAAATTAAGTCTATCTGTGGTGTGCCTCACTATGTCTAGGAAGAACTGTTTGTTGAGCATTCACTCATGCATGTCTTGCATGGACCTGATGAGGGAGTCTGCTAGGACACTGTCCTGGGAGGGGATGTAACCGCTTGTAGAGTCATGTTCACTTTGATGGCATGGTCCCTGGCAATCTGAGCCTGCCTGCACAGCTGATAGTTATCTGTGAACTCTCTTATAAAACACAGTTTCCAGAGATGGGAGAAGACCTGTAGGCATTAGTAAGAGCCCTCATCTCTTTCAAGTTGATGTGTTCTGACTTAAGGGCAGCTTGCCAACAACCCTGAACCTTGTGAGTCCCCATCCAAGCTCCCCCCCCCCAAACCTCACCAGTGGCATCTGTGTGCAGTTCTTACCGAAGTCTGTACTTTGAAGGGTAGGCCTGGATTGAAATTCACCTGTGCCACCCACCAAAGGATCTCACTCTTGAGACATGGTATGACAACATCTGTTTGCCCAGAGGGTGTGTGTTGGGACCATACCATTTTTTTTTAGGTACTACTGTATTTTTCTCATATGCGGCCTAGCAAGTGGAAGCATAGGAATGGTTACTGCCATGCAAACTAGGGTTCTGATATCTCCCATTGCCAAGCAAGACTGGAGAAGCAACAGGGATTTCGATTACGTTGTGAGGTTCTACACCTTCTCCTGGATTACGAAGGTCTGCATGTTCTTTGGGTCTAATCTGCAACCCAGTAAAATCAGGTCTTGAGTGCACAGAAGGAAGATTTTTTGAAAATGACTGAACTCTAGTAGTAGCAGGAGGATGACAGTGAACTTGAGGTACAGCTATAGGATCTGAGGCAATGAAGCCAGGATAAGCAAATTGTCTAGGTAAGGAAATATTTGTACTCCCAGAATACTGCAACTGGAGCAGGCGCTTTGTAAAAAACGTGTGCGTGTGTGTGTGTGTGTGTGTGTGTGGGGGGGGGGATTAGAAAGTCCAAAGGGCAAAGCAAAAAACTGAAAATAAGATCAGCCAGTAGAGAATTTCAGGAATTTCCTGCAAGAAAGGTGTATGGGAATACACGCGTACTCGTCCTTCAAGTCCAAGGACACTAGAAAGGCCTTTGGAAAGATAAAGGGAAGATGGGCCTGAAAAGACAATGTTTTTAAAGTTGGTATCTTCAGGGAGGTGATGAGCTGATGTAGGTCCAGTATGGGTCTCCACTGTCCATCTTTTCTTGGCACCAACAGCCTGGAGTAAAATTCTCTTCCCACAAAATGAGGAGGGACTGCCTCTATAATGACTTGGGAAAGTAAGTCCTATAAGATAGGAGGGAGAAGGTGCAACTGTTTTTGTGGAAGAGGTAGAATGACTTTGAAGGGACAGAGCTCCTTCCAGTGCATTCTGTAACACTGTTTGATGATGGTGAGTACCCACTTTTCTGTAGTTATCTTTTCCCAGTTTGATATCAAAAGATTCAGTATTCTGGAGAAGTGGAGAGTGGAACTGAGGGGAAGAAAGGAGAAAAATCATATAGACTTATCTGTAAAGGGACGCCTCTCAAAGCTGGGGTCCCTGTCATTTTTTCCCCAGGAAATCTCTTCCTGGGTACCTTCCTCTACTTCTGACAAAGCCTATTGTCTCTTCTAACAAAAGAAGTGGACTTGGCGGGGTAATTTCTCAGCTATCTAGGCAAAGATGCATCAAGAATTTGTCTGCAGTCCTTCATAGTCTTACTTTGTTCTTACAAGATCTTAAATAAACTAGCTGCCTAGGGTCCAAAGAGAATGTCTCCATCAAAAGGGGAATCTAGGAGCTTTGCCTTGAAATCTTCTAGAAGAAACTGAGTAACCAGGTGCATCTCCTAATAACAGAGACAGTAGCTGTTCTGGAAGAGGCCGCAACAGCACCATAGCTGCATACTATTGACTCTGTTGACTCTGGTCAACTGAGTGGCTAGAGTTACCAAAGACAAGATCTGTTGGGAGTCTGACCACTCCATGTCAACTACCACCTTTTCAGGTTGCCAAGGACAGACAGAAGGTATCTGGTCCCGTGGTCTGCTAACTGATAGGCCTGAAGGCCAGGACAGAAGAACCTTTTTTCCCCCCACATGTCCATGGCCCTACTGTCCTTATCTAAGGGTAAGACATTGGCATTTGGCAGTAGCTTAGAAGGATTATACGAGGCTAAGGTGACATCAGAAGGGTCAGATATAGGATTCTTGAACAAAAACTTAAGTTCATCTGGAACTCTGTAGAATCTATCAGATTTCTCAACGGGTTGGAAATAGAGTCCAGAGCACAGGATGTGATGTGAAAGCATCAAGAAAGGCCACCAGGGCTGGAAGGACTGGAGAAGTAGTTGGTGTACCCACTTCTAAAAGGCTGTAGCATATTTTCTGGACAACAAATATTTGCTTTGATTACCACTAAAAATGTTTCATCACATTCACAATGGTCTCTCAGAAAGATGCCTCTTCCACAGGGGAATCAAGGAAGAGGGAGTTCTCATTGAGGGCAACTGTCCAGGTGAGTGAATTTGAGAGGAGTATGCTAATGAATGATCTGAGTTTGAAGCCTCCTCCTCCTCATCCCCAGAGGATGACTCTACAGTAATCTTCTGTGGAGTGGGTAGAGGGGCTGAAAAGGAAGGAGGTTTAAGGGCTGCAGTGACCTTAAAAAGCCCTTGGGAAAAGTCCATCCACTTCTCCCCCTAGAAGGTTGTGGGACAGGGACATCCTTGATCTTCTGGCATTTTTTTCTTAGAGCGACATCTGCATTAACCAGGCGTGGGATCTCTTCTCATACTAAAATCTGAAGGATACCTTCTGGGCCCTCTGAGACCATCTGTTAATCCCCCTTCATTTTAGCAGTAGTACCTACTTCAGATACGCACGTCTCAGAAGACATACTTGCTTCCAAAAAGGCTGCATTTGAGGGTGTTTGAAAAAGAGCCGGACATACTGCAGGTTTTGCAACCTCAGCAGATATGTCAGAATCTGCCTGGGCAGACTGAAAATCAGGCTTAGGCCTTTTCGTTTTTTTCTTTGTACCGGACGGTATGTCAGGAGCGGAGGGGTCCGCCATCTTAGACTGGACCAACCACTTCAGATGTTGAAGGACAACAAATGGGAGTGCAAGATTTTGGATAAAATGACTGACAGACGGAACAAGATTTGTAATAGTGGTCCATGCCTAAGCAGAAAAGGCACTGTAAATGGAGACCTATGCAGGGTACCTGCCTACTGCACTCACACTTTCACGTCCTAGCAGACATCTAACAAAATCACAGATAAACACTTTAAAAAAGAAAAGGAGGTATCCCAACACGGCACTTATCTGAACCTGAGAAGAATTACCATACAGACGACCATGCAAAATCCGACAGACAGGTGCAAGAACAGAGTTCAGACTGGCGTTAGGCAGTCTAAGGATTATGCATTTACATCCACTTAAGTACCTCTACGCTCACTGGCTGAGATCTTATGTTGGATGTATGGCTTATGGAAGGTTTGGGCTTTGGAATCCCGGACAGACGTCAGCTGTAATAACCCATCTGTTTGGAATACTGTAAAAATGATTTCAATCTAGTTAACTTACCATTTTGTGGAACCATAAGTAAACAGGAAGGAGCACAGGACTTTTACTGCAGGATTATTCCTGAAACAAAGGTTGTATGGCTGAATGGCAATGGTAGGAGACAAAGGGTTGTGGCTGAATACACAATGTCAAGAATTAGGGAAGTGACTAGGAGCATAGCATAGCGGTCTGTTCTGGGTACAGAGATGGTCAGTGCATTAGTCTCAGATATATCTGAAGAGAGGGATGACAGAATCAACTTTTTTGCTAATGTCACAAAGATAGAAGAAGCAAAGTAGGACGTGAAAAAAGCCTATTAAATTATATGAAAGTAAGGAGCAAGAGGGGAAAGGTAGCACCAGGGGATCACTGCAGGCAAATGCAAAGTACTGCCATGGGCAATAACAAACCCTGCTGTAAATTATCAACTAAGACAAATGAAACTGATGGCGATAAGACAGGAAAAGGATCTTGTTGTGTTGTTCGCAAAAGGACTGGACCAATGGGGCAAGAGTGAGAGGGCAGTGACAGCAGCCAATAATATGCTTGAGGGGTGCTACAGATTTAAGGGGACAGATTCCAAAAGCGGTAAGACTTCCAATAAGCAAGCAGATGACACCTTAGGGCACACAAGGAAATGGACATCAATCTGCTTGAAGAGAATTGGAAAAAGGCTCTCAAACACATTTCTGAGACAGAGGGGAAAGAATAAGACCAGGGGTTAGAGGACAGATTGCTTCTCAAGTGAAACAGAGAGAGAGAGAGAGAGAGACAGAATGTAAAAGAAAGACAGGGTGGCATGATATCGATGTACAGGACTATGTCAGGGAAACTGGAAAGAATCGCTCTGAATACGAAGGACAGAAGGGGAAGGAGGGGTCACAGATAGCAGAACACAAGTACTAACTACTCCTTGCATCTCTGGAAGCACTTTTTCATAGAGAGGGCTGTGGATCCATAGAATGGGCTTCTGGAATGAGTGTCAAAGAAAGAGTCCACAAGAGGAAAAAGAGTGACAGGGGTAAAAGGAACAAAAGGGAATCAGAATGTTAAGGCAATTAAACAGCTTGATTAGATAGCCTTACTCTTTCCTTCTGTTGGCAAATAAATTTAATACAATGTGAACAGGCCAACCACTGCATGAAGAACATTCCTATTACCAAAGTACCTGGGGTTCTGAAGGAAGAAATAAAATCAGGAAAATCAGTTATGTGAATTACTCCCATAAAAGTTAAAACAACAGCCTTAGTTATATGGGTTATATCCTACACAAGAAATAACAGCCAGCCATCTTCTAAAACTTAAGGGGAACTTTTGCATGACCAGAACACTGCATGACCAGAACACTGATGGCTTAAGTGGAGCTGTAGAAATTAAGCTGTCATTGTAGCAATCCCTTCAGAGCTTTCATGCCAAATGAAACAAGGAGACTAAAGCCCTGAAGGAGGGCATGCTAAGAAAGTAAAATTCAGTGTCCTGGCCTGGCAACAAAAGACATACAAAAAGTAAGGAGGATGGAGCAGTGATCATTCAGACATCTACTGTTATTTACTTACACAAGTGAACTATGCTTATCATTTGACCACTGCTGCAGTAGCCTTAGCAACATGAGTAGGAAAATGAAAGTTATGTACTTACAATAACACTAGATCCATGCATCTGCTTCTGTCCTCCTTCACTGATGAGAGCATCAAATCCATATGGATTTGACATCAGCAGCTTTAGACTTTCAGATCCAAGAGTCAAGCTCCCCAGGTTGCCTGCCTAACAGAGCAATATATCTTGTTAACCCAACAACATATACACAACAATATGGACAAAGAAACAGACCAAGGCTGTAATAAGGAAAAGGCTCTGGGAAGGTCCAGTGCAGTCAAATCAGGAGACCAGTGAAAGCTAAAGTGAACATTTGGCAGATGAATGGAAGGAGGGGAAAGCTGAGGTCAAAATAAGACAACAACAACAAGGACCTAGTGTTATGGTACATAAAGCTTTTGTATCTGATGTTGTCTCTTCAGCCCATCCTCAACTGATGGGCCAGAGTCCCCAGCTACTTAACCTCTTGGAGGTCTCACGGAAGGATATTCTAGAGGATGGTGAACCAAACAAGGTCCTACACCTGAAATGCAAATCCAGCTTGTAGTAAGATATAAAGATATGCAAAGTAGATCAGGTAGCTGCAGCACTGACGTCATCAATAGTGACTCTGGAGAAGAAAGCTGTGGAAGCAACAACCACCCTGGTAGAAAGAATGAGCTTTAGGATTGCAGGGCAAGAATAACCATCCTTCATTATATACAAAATAAATTCTGACAACCACCTGTAAAGGGTTACTTTAGAAACACCTTTCCCCACCTTGACAGAAGATAAGGAGACAAAGAGAAACTCTATTTTCATAAAAGTTTCTGTCTGATGTAGGCAAACTCTCAATTGATAATGTACATCCATCAAATGTAAAGTACACTCCCCCTTGTTGAAGAAGTTCAGAAAGAAAACTTAAAAGTAAATTCTGAAGCTACACTGAGAAGAAAGGTAGGAATAGTTTGTAATGACACCCTATCTTTGTTAAATATCAAATAAGGCAGTTTACAGAAAGGGCTTGAAGTTCTGAAATTCTTCAAGGAGATGTGACCGCTACCAAATAAAGCATCTTCCAGTAAAGCAGCAGGTTAAAAATAGGGATTTTGTCAAGCCTCGAAATAAAACAGTCACATCCCAAAGAGGAACAGGGTCCCTTAAAGGGGGGCAAAGAAGAAAAGTACCCCTTAAAAAGGCTTTAGATAACTTCAAGGAATGAATCTCTCTCTCTCCTGCATGAAAGTTTGAGGTGGCAGCCATATGAACTTTAACAGTAGGAAAACTAGACTCTTCTTGAAAAAGATTCATGAGAAAATCCAAAACAGCAGGAAAAGGGGCTGAAAATGCACCCATGCCCAGTTAGAAGCCCATATAGAAAATCTTTTCCATTTACTTCTGTAAACCTTTCTGGTGGAAGGTGTCCAAGAGGATGTTAGCCTATGAAGTACCAGAGAGGAATACCTGGACTGTCAGGCCATAGGTGAAACTGGAGAAACCATGCAGTTAACTTTAGGGCTGCTATGTCCAGTTAAGGCTTGCTGGATGAGTAAGACAGATTAGGTCCGGGATAGGGTTCAACACTCAAGGTGGGTTTATCAGAGAAGACCAGTAATATGGAAAGCCACAGCTGTCGAGACCAAAAGGGAGTGATGAGGATTGCTTTTGTCTTGCATCACATAGCTTTCTGAAGAAATGTTAGTGTGAGGGCAGTGAAGGAATAACCTTAAGGGAGACCCAGGGACCAAGTGTGGACAAGAGCATCCCTTAGTTACTCACCTTCCTGGGGAATCGGGGAGAAGTAGCTGCTGCACTTGGCCCAGTTGCTGAAAATCTGTTCCTCCATGTCTTGATTGAGAGACCACTTGTGAGGAAGAATGGATCTGCTCAGCTTGTCCAATAAAACTTTGGTTTTCCCTGGGATGTGCATTACCACCAAGAAAGCAATGGAAAGGCACTGCACCACTACCAAACCCACTTGGCTTCTTGACATAATGAGTACGAACATGTTCGTCCATTTGTTGATGTACCAAACTACCAACATGCTGTGCTGTGTGAAACAAAATGACACCACTGAGGAGGGAGCCCTACAAGGCCTGCAATAAAAGGATGAGGACCACCACCATCTCCAGGACACTGACATGCAGACTGGACTCTAAAGAGGACTGCCTTTCTCATGAAATGCCCCCCATCCCAACAGGGAAGTGTTTGTAGTCACTGTGGTCAGAGGGATGGTAGAATAAAGGGAAGACTCTGGAGAAACTAGAGGGAAGTCCAATCACCACTGAACATGATGCCTACATATACTGGTGAGACAAATGGGAAAATGCACAAGCTAGAACAGCATTGACCAATAAACTGCAAGATTCTACTTTAACACTCTCAAGTAGAATCTGGTGTCAGGGACAAGAATAACAGAGGCTACCATAGATCCCAGGAGACACAGGATGCACCTGGCTGGAGGTTTCTAGTGGGAGAGAACTGTTGATGCTTGTTGCCAGAGTGTTAAAACTCTCAACTCCAGAAGTCTGGCTATTTCTAAAGTTGTATCCAGATGGGACCCAATGAACTCTATTGTTTGAACACGATCCAATTCTGATTTTCCCATACTGATTGTAATGTCTACATGCTTGCAAAGCTGGAGCAAGGAATCTGTTGCTTTGGACTAACAGATTCCTGGTGGAGGCAGTTATGAAACAGTCATCCACATACAGGAAAACTCAACTCCTGTTGTCCGAGGTGAGCTGCAACCACTGCCATGCACTTGGCAATCACTATGGTGACCAAAGGGCAGGGCTCTGAACTGGAAATGACTGGTCCCTAGTGGAAAACAGAGGGACCTTCTAGACTGCCTGGCTATTTTTATGGGAAAGCAGGTATGCTAAAGGTCTGCCGAGCACATCCAGTCATCCTTTCTTAGGACAGACAAGATGGATTGAACTATGACTATTTGGAATTGCATCTGTCTGAAATATTGGTTAACTGACTCACAACCAGGATGGGCCTGAGGTCCCCATCTTTCTTTGGAACCAAAATGAAGTTAAACAGACTCCAGATTCTTGATGGTTTGATGGGACCTCCTGGACGACTGGGAGAAAATCCGCTTTCAGCAAGGAACATCACTTATAGGTGGGGACTGGAATCTGATTTGCAATAGTCAAGACAGATGAAAATATAACAAAGGGCGGTAGATTTGTAAAAAATTTATTAAATTACCTGGCATGGAAGATGTGAGTTCAGTACTAGGAGTTCAGAGTGCATTTACATATTATTCCCCAAGATACAAAAATTGGGCTCGGCTAGACAATTTACTTTACACATGAACGTATGCATTCAACTGAAGGTCTTGATATGCCCCCAATAACTATTTCAGATCATGCACCAATAATAACTAAAATAAAAACACAGGGTAATGAAATAGAAATGAGATGCTGGTGCTTTCCCACCTATCTGTTGCAGAGAGAGGAATTTAAAGAATGGGCAGTGTAAATTATTCAGGCACTATTAGAGAAGGCAAACAACTTCTGCAAATATAGCTAGGGAGTAGGATAAAATTGAAGTGGAGTTTAAAAACAGGGTGGGTAAGAAGTAACAAAAATTATTTAGAGGGACTGACAAATGTTAAAGTATTGCAAAATAGGGGGAACTGCCGAATGCCAAACTGAAAATAAGGGATTACCTCAATAATATGCATGAGTTTAGAAAGATTGCTGTTAAGCAAATGTTTTTTCATAATAATCAGAGCACAAAAACCTTTAGTACAACAACTCAGGCAACAGCAAGTTGGCAACACCAAGCTTACGGAGCCTATAACAATGAAGATAACAAGGGATCCTATAGAAGTATTAGAAATATTTTGGAAATTCTATGAAAGTCTGTATAAAACAGATAAATGCAAAGACCATGAAAAGGTACAAATAGAAATGTTTATGGAAGAATTAAATATGCCAATGGTAGAGGTAGAGGAAGCTCAATTACTAACAGGATAGGAGGAGATGAGTCCCCAGGAATAGATGGTACTCCTGTGGAAGTTTGGAAGCTGGGAGGAAAATATGATAAAGATATGGAAGGTTTTAACAGTATTTTAAGAGGAGTAGAAGTACCAATATCCTGGAAGAAAGCGGTGTTAGCTGCAATTCCTAAAAAGGGTAAAGATCCATCAGATCCAACTTCATACAGGCCCATTTCAATACTAAACCATGGTTATAAAGTGTTTATGTCTATATTGGCAAAAGGAATGGCAAAAGTGATGCCAACATTGATAGATATGAATCAGTGCGCTTCTGTGGAGGGGAGACAAACATATGACAACACTGACAGAACACTGATGATCCAGAAGGAAGCAGAATGTATGAAAATACCACTGTTGTTGGTAGGTCTTGATGCAGAGAAAGCATTTGACAGAGTAAGCTGGGACTTTATGAACAGAGCAATGGAAGCATTTGCATTCTCTGACAAAATTATAAGGCTGATTAGGAGGATATATGAGGGATCAGAGATGAAAATTTAAGTGGGTGGGGTCCTCTCGGACAACCTCTGCTTCAGCAGTAGAACCAGGCAGGGGTGTCCTATCTTCCCCTTTGGTACATGCTTTATATTTAGAACCAAAGACAGATAAAATAAGGGACTCAGAAATTCAAGGATAATTTGTATGGTAGTCAAGAAAAGCAGACTATTTGCAGATGACATTATTTTATACCTGGCAAAATCAGAAAGGGAGATTACAGTGCTGTGGAACATAATGAGACAGTTTCAAATCTTTTCAGGATACAAAATGAATGAATCTAAAACAAAGGCAATATCAGTAAATTATGTACCCACATACAAACTGGTTCATAAATATCCATACATATGAGGACATGATAAAAATAAATATTTAGGAGTATGGATTAAAAATGATTCTGGTGTGGCAGCTAATGATATGTGGGAAGAGACTAAACAAAAGATAATACAAAAACTGAGAAAATGGAAGCTCTGTTCTTATGGATATCGATAATAATATACAAGCAGTTGAAATGTTTTTAGTCCCTTTAGTCTTATACACGTCAGGCATATTTTTTTTTTATCAACCAGAGGAAAAACTATTTAGCAATTAATAGAGTTGAAGGATTTTATCTGGGAGGGGAAGACAGCAACAGTCAAGTGGGATAAGCTTATACTTCCAATAGAACAGGGCAGATTGAGATTACCCAATTTGGAGGGGAACTTCAGAGCAACACAGTTAAGGCTCATATACATAGCACAAGCAGAAAACTATAACTCAAAGTGGAAATAAATGATGATGAAACAAGGAGGAAGCTCAAGAAATGTGAGACTGGACATTGGATGCAGACCTTTAAGCAGAATAACAATAATCATACAGAATATTATATTCATAAAGTAACCGAAAATATTCTAAGAACTAAGCCAACACAGGCATGCAGAAAGGAGGTTCTGACGATAGGGGTGACTGCAGTTAGGAATACATAGACAAGTGGGGGCTGGAATTGAATGGGAGAAAAGTGGCAAAGGAACAAAGATATTGGGAGCAAATAACTAGACAGAGAAAGGAACAGGAAGATGCCAACAACTTATTTGGACTGCGGCTTAGAGATTGCCTTCCCTATCAAGGATTGATATCAGAGTATAGGCAAAGAGAAAGAAAGGGTAGGGTCCTAAATGAAAGACCAGCACTGGTAGAGTTTTTAGTAGAATCTAGAACAGAAATTGTCGTTAAGAAAGGCATAATTAATACAGCATATAAAATAATGTATGACAACTATAAGAATCAATCAGGGGAAGTTAGAAAGGATTGGGAAGAGAGACTCGATAAACAATTCACAAAGAAACAATGGGGGCAATATATGTATGTCTCCCAAACACGCAGCACAGCCCAAAAGATTTAGGATCTTTTCTTGGAAGTGTTTACATAGGTATTTTTATACCCCAAGTAGATTCCAAAGAATTTTTCCTCAGGAAGACATCAACTGTTGGAGGTGTGATGGGGAAAAAGGGGGCTGGGAACATATTTTCTGGGAGTATAATGAGTTGACAGACTTTAAAGATTCCCTGCAGACTGCTGTTTTGGAGCTGTTGCGTGAGTAAATTGGTGTCAACAAAATTATTTTTTTTTGTGCTATGATACAGAATTGGAATTGACTAGATATGGTAAGGCCTTGCTGAGTCTAATTATGATGGCTGCCAAAAAAGCAATTACTAGAAAATGGAAATCAAAGTCTAAACCACGTTTACTAGGAAAAGCAAAGACAGTAAACAGAGATGAAACAACTGGAACTGGTGTCTTTAGAAAAGGGTAGGAGCAAATTACAGAGGAAAAAATGGGAAGTGTGGGATCAAAACATGGAGGAAGAACGATGTTTAAAAGAAGGCAGGACATGAATGAGCTATGTAATGGGTAAATGAATGACTGGATAACTGATGCATGTTTGCAACTACAGTTGTGTCGGCATGGTTTGTAATGTATACTGTTTGCAACCGAGATTGTGTCACTATGATTTGTTTTCATTCATATAAATGTAAGATTGCCTATGTCATACATGATTATTTAATAGAGATTTTTTTTGTTTACAAAAACAAAACAGAATCATCCAGTCAGTTGTAACTGTTTTATGTTGGGGTGTACCATTCATCCCTGATGCTCTGTGAGTGGATCCAGTATATGAGGAAGCTTGTGGTAACTGCCCTTGGTCAATTACATTAAAAGGGAGAACCAACTCTGACTGGGCTAAAAGGGGGTTGCCACAATGATCTTTGGTAATACTGAATCTTTAGAAATAACTTGGGAATCAATGGAAAGGGTGGAAATGGATACAGGATAATTCCTGACCATGGCAGTGTTAGAGCGTCTGCTTTCCAAGCATGGCTGAAAAGATGTCTTGAAAAGTATTGTTGTCATTTCTCTGTCTGAAAGGAGGTGAACAGATCTGCTTGAGGTGCTCCCCACATATGAATCAAGTTCTGGAAGATCTCTGCATTCAAACTTGAGTGTGTGTTCAGGAGCTGCTTAGTCTGTCTGATATTGTGCTTTGCTCTGATGGAATGTATGAGGCCTAAAGAGTCAGAGAATGCTGTACAGCCAGCTCCCATGCCATCACTGCCAACCGACAAACAGGGTAAGGACCTTATATCCCCCCCCCTTGCTTTTAAGTACCACATCACTGTAGTGTTGTCTGTGATCAATAGAACAGTACCCACAGTCCATAAATTGCAAAGAACTTTTAAGATATGAATCACTACCAACATATCTTTTAAGTTTATGTACTCAGGACCCCACAAGCTTTGCACTTAAACTCCCATGGACACGGCTCCCTGTGCAAAATCTGAAGCACCCATCTGGATAGACTGGGCTGGTATCTGAGACAGAAAGGGGGTCCTGGATTCAGAGACAGTTGATCCCTCCATCACCACAGTTCCTGTTTCACAAATCCCAGTACTGGTACCAGGAAACCCAATGGATGAAAGTACCAGGTCCAAAAATTCTTCAAGTTTCATTGATTTTCCTCATGTGTAGTCTGGCTAGTCGTATCTTGAGGATCACTGATGCCATGAGTTCTAAACTTTTGAGTAATTCTCTTGCTGAAGCAATGTCTACAAGCAAGAAATACAAGAAAATACCCTGATATGTCAGAACTTTGTCTTCTGGCAGGATGCCCATCCTTTTTACTGTGTCTATCCAATACCCCAAGAAAACAATTCATTGAGGGGGTGTGAGGGAGAACTTTTAAAGGTTTAATTTGAAGTGCAGGTGGGAAAAGAGAGATGCAACCTTGTCTAAGGAGTCCAAGCACCTGGATACAACATCTGCACAAATACACCCAAAATAAGAAAAAATGTGGATGTCTAGAGTTCAGCAATAGGAAACCACTAGGGCCTGACACTGTAAACACTTGAGGTACAGTAAACAGCACAAAGGGTATTGCAGAAAACTGGTAATTTAAGCCAGACGCAGCAAATCTCAAAAAATGTCTTGACACTGGGAACAACAGAAATATGATAAGCACCCTTGAGATCTAGAGTAACTATTAAACAGTGGTCTGGAGACAATGCTAGAATCAACAGTAAGGTGAGCATTTTGAATTTTGGAACTTTTGCAAAGGTGTTTAGAAAGGACATATCTAGGTTTTTAAATATTTTTATATGTAATTTCTCAGTCTGACCACATGGGGTCTGGCATCTTGAAGCAATTCTGATCGTTTAGTTTGCCTCTAAGCATCCCACAATGCAGTGCTCATCTGTAAAAAGTTACATCATGCAGGCCTCTTTCTTCCTAAAGCTCCTATCACTGCACTGATTTTGCATGCCTACACTGCTGTCTTTCAGACAGTTTTAAGTAACATTTCATGCCATTCAGTGACTATTTAAAATACAGACAATGCAAATGCCAAATAACAGACTTAATGCTGCGTCTTTTTAGAATGACTAAACTGCAGTCTTTTGTGAAGCCTGAGTTGTACCGCTTTGTCTCATCTCCCATCCCCCTTCACACTTAACTTCCCTAGCTGTCAAAGTGCTAAGGGTAATATGAGCTGCTACCTGCGGTGATTCACAGCTCACAGCAGGAGACTTGACTCATGTACTGTTTTTCCTTGTTCTAGCCTTTACTTTCTGTATGAGTAGGGGAAGGACCATGGAGCTGTGACATCACAGCATGGGTGGGTTTTTACCACGGTCATGATGTTGTCAGTTTGGGGAGAGAATTAACCAGAAAACTACCTGTATTCAGTGGCCTTGATGACATCAATGAATTTAAGACTTTTTCAGGGCGGAGTAAAAGTTTTTTGAAAGTGAATCCACCAAAGTACAGTAAGGTACTGTTCTAGTGGAAAGAAACAATCAATTTAAAATATTTTAAATGTTGTGTTGTTTATTCACAGCAGGTACAATAAATAGGGAGAAAATGAACAGAAAACTTAAGCATTTAATAGAATCCCATTTCGTCCTTTAACTGGAATTTTTGTTTGTTCTGCCTTTTAAAAGAAGATGCCTTGTTTGGGGACAACCTGGTTATATTAAACATCCTACATACCCCATGCATTAATATGCCTCTATCATCTCACTGTTTGACAATGTGTAACAGAAGGCCCAAACACAAACTCAGAACTTGGAGGTGTACTCAAAACTTCAGCTTTTAAATAATATCAGAAGTTATGATTAATAGCCAAGGATACTGTATTAATACAACAGGAGAAATAGCAGCTCCCAAGACTATATCTGCATACTTAACCACACTCTCAATGCAGGTTTCGAAACAGGAGTCAAATTAGAAACAATTTCATTCTATAAGACTTTTGCTCTGCAGTATGCAGCAAAATCATCCAAACTGTACTTGTACTGTAAAATATATTTCCCCATATAGACTCGATAATAAGAAGTTATGTACCTACCATAACGTTCCATGTTAGTTGTCTTCTCTCGCCTTCTTTCTTGCTTGATGGGTTCGGAGCCGATCCCTCGGCTCCGACTCGGCACTTGCTAAAGCTCGAGAGTCACTTTTACCAGCTCGAGGCAGCCCCATATCCCATGATGCAAGGCGGTAAGTACCCAGATCTAGTTTGTTAATAAAGGGCAATAGCACCAAGCATAAAATACTTCCCAAAGGAAGAAGAAACTTACAGATGGAAAAAGGACCAGGTCTGAATGGTCTTTAGCATAATAGTTTCTTATACAAGGTCTGTCCAGGCCAGGGGGAAGGAGGGAGGGTCGCAAGAAAGAAGGCGAGAGAAGACAACTAACATGGAACGTTATGGTAGGTACATAACTTCTTAATGTTAAGTTGTCAATCTCGCCTTCATTCTTGCTTGATGGGACCGCGTCCCTAGCACCTCTATCCTGGGTGGCTCAATGGAACAAACTCTTGAGGACTGTAGAGCCAAAACTGGCTCTGTCCCTGGAGGCCAAGTCCAATTTGTAATGGGAAACAAAAGTGTGAGGAGTGGCCCAAGTGTGCGCTGCACAAATAGTGTCCAAAGGAAGTCTAGCTTGAAAAGCTGTAGAAGTAGCTAAACTCCTAGTTGAATGTGCTTTAGGTTTTGAGCACAGCTGTTTTCCCCTGAGCGTATAAATTTCAGTGATGACCGAAGAAAGCCATCTGGACAAAGTCACTTTAGAAACAGGAAGGCCTTTTTTATTATCCGCATAGGAAACAAAAAGTTGATCAGATTTTCTAAATTTTTTTGCTCTGTCCAAATAATATCTAAGTTGACGGTGGACGTCAAGATAATGTAGCTTTTGTTCAGCTCTATCTGAATAGTTAGGAAAAATACAGCGAGATCAATGGATTGATTCAGATTGTTTTTTGAAGCGACCTTAGGTAAAAAGGATGGATTAGTTCTCAAAGATACTCTGTCTTTGTGAAAAATCAAATAGGGTGGTCGAACCGAAAGAGCATGAAGTTCAGACACCCTCCTGGCAGATGTAATAGCCACTAGGAATAAAGTTTTCCAAGAAAGATATTTCAGGGAACAAGAAACAGCTGGCTCGAAGGGGGGAAGAATCAAGGATGTCAGCACTAAATTTAGATCCCACTGAGGAGGAGGATTTCTGATTGGAGGCTTTAGTAGGAAAATTCCTTTCAAGAAGGCCCTGCAGAGCCTATGGGACATAATATTATGATCTGCTATCCCGACATGAAAATTAGAAATAGCAGCCAATTGAACTCTGACTGTGGAAGAAGAGGAGCCTGCATGAAAAATCTCTGCTAACAAGTCCAGAACTGCCTGAACAGGGGCAGTAAAAGGATCAATATTTTGGGCCTTAGCCCAATAAGAGAAACGTTTCCATTTGCTTGTGTAAATCCTCCTGGTAGAGGATTTTAGTGAAGCTACTATGATGTCTCTAACTGGGTTAGAGATCAAAGGAAGCCTGGCTAAGGAAGGAAGTGGAGCAACCATGCTGTGAGGTTGAGAGAAGGGATTGACCGGTGCAGCTGACCGGATTGGTGAATCAGAAGATCTGGCACTGGGTCCAGATGCCACGGCTGCACCAAAAGGTGATGATGGAGGAACGGAACCAAACTTGTCGAGGCCAGTAAGGGGCAATGAGAATCAATTGGGCTCTCAAATCGGTAGCTTTCTGGATCACCTGAGGGATCAGAGGAAATGGAGGGAAGGCATAAAGAAGTCCCTGGGGCCAATCCTGGGTCAGAGCGTCTCTGGGGGGATGGCCTGATAGAGGGAAGAGGCTGAAGAAGTCTGGACATTTGCTGTTTTGGGGAGTAGCAGAAAGATCGCAACATGGGCGACCCCATTCCAGAAAAATCTCTTCCGCTATAGATTGCTTGAGAGACCACTCGTGAGGCATGAGGATAGCTCTGCTCAATCTGTCCGCTATAATGTTGGTTTTCCCAGGGATATGCGTTGCTACCAGAAACCGATGAGAGGAGATCGCCCATTGCCAAAGTCTGAGCACTTCTCGACACAAGGGGTAGGACTTGGTTCCGCCCTGTTTGTTGATATACCAAACTACAGACATGTTGTCTGTGTGGACTGCAATTGTCCCTACGGAAGAAAGTCGTTGAGGGCTTGCAACGTTAAAAGCACTGCTCTCATCTCCAGGACATTTATGTGCAGATGGTACTCGAGCGGTTGCCACGTCCCATGAACCATCCTGCCCTGATAATGACCCCCACCCGATCAGGGAGGCATCCGTGGTGACAGTGGCTATCGGGACGGAGGCACAAAGCACCTGCCTTGGTGAACCTGAGACGATGTGATCCACCAAGCAAGATGCTCTTTGCATGTCTGTGTCACCAGAATCTGGTGACGCATTGGAAGTTGCTGGTATGACCACTGTGTGAACAGCATCCACTGAAGAAGGCATGTAGAATCGAGCCAGGGAAGAAGAGTAATGGCCGCAGCCATGAGACCTAATACCTTTAGAACCATTCTGGCCTGTATTTTCTTGCTGGCCAGAATGATCCTGACATGAGTCTGAATGTCTGAAACTCTTTGTTCTGTAAGGGTAGCTGACATCCGAACAGTGTTTAAGTTTGCGCCTATGAAGGTAATAGACTGGCAGGGCGATAAGGATGACTTTTCAAGTTGATTGAGATGCCCAAATGAGAACAAAGGTCTATTGTGTAATCCCTGGCTTGTATAAGCTGATGCCTGGTGGTGGCTGACAGGAGCCAGTCGTCGAGATACGGAAACACCTGGAATCCTTGACGTCTCAGCTGAGCCGTGACCACTGCCATGCATTTGGTGAACACTCTGGGGGCTGTAGTGAGACCAAAGGGCAGGGCTCTGAACTGGAAATGACTGGACCCCAGCCGAAAGCGGAGAAATCTCCTGTAGCGTCTGTGAATTTTGATGTGATAGTACGCATCCTGAAGATCTATTGAGCACATCCAGTTGTCCTTCTGTAAGAAGGGCAGAATTGACTGAAGAGTGACCATTCGGAATCTTGTCTTCCTGACAGACTTGTTGAGTCTGCTGAGATCCAATATTGGTCTCCAGTCTCCCGTCTTTTGGGGACCATAAAGAACCTTGAGTAGATTCCGGGCTCTGAATGGTCTATTGTAACTGGCTGAATGGCTCTTTTTTGCAGTAGTTTTGCGACTTCTAACTCTGCAATGTCCCTTAGACCGGGTGTTACATCTGGAAGGGAATTCGAGGGGAAAGGACTTTCCTCGAAAGGAATTATGTAACCCTTGGATATGATCGACTGTACCCATCTGTCTTGAGTGAGGGAATGCCAGGCTTCTGGGTACAGTGATAATCTTCCCCCGACTGCCTCCAAGGAGGGACAGCCGGGCAACACCTCAGGGATGTTGAAAGGGCTTGTCAGAGAGAGGCTCCCTGTTTCCCTGGTTCTTGGACCCCTCTGCCTCTAGAGCGGCGTGTGTAATTGTTACCCCTCTGCCTCTAGGGGTAAACTGACCACGTGAATCCGGCGTGACTCCTTGGGATTTACGGAACCACATCTTCCCACCCTTCTGTCCTTTGGGATAAGGCCTAGAAGGGGTGGAAAAATGGACTCCAACAGCAGAAAGAGTCTTGCCGTCCTGCTCGCACCTGGTCAAGGTTTCCTTCACCTGAGGGCCAAACAAAGCTGACCCATCAAAGGGAGAATTTGTGAAGGACGCCTTAAAGGGATCCGCAAAATCACATAGCCGCATCCAGGCTTGGCGTCTAAGAGCCACACCTGTGCCTGCGGCTCTACTCGCTCCATCCGCAGCATAAGATATTAGTCGCATGGAGGAGTTTGCAATGGAATTGAGGGTTCCTAGCTGAGAAGCAATTTTTTCTTGAGCCCTTGCAGCTGTAGGATCCTGAACTACTTCTCCCAGCTCCTTCAGGATATCCCTTTGGAGTCTGGTGAAGTGACATAGGTAATTCAGCGAACGCATAGCAAAGGTCGCTGAGGAAAACATCCGCCACTGCATCTATCCATGGTCCTAGAGTCCTTATTAGGAGGATGGACGGGCACGGAAGGATCTGCAAGTTCCTTTTTGGTGGCCGCAGCCATCACCATGGCATCAGCGGGGACACCCTTAGTAAGGAATTGTTTGTCGCTCGGGGCAGTGATAAATTTTGAAGGCCTCCTAGGGACTGGCTCTACAGAGTCAGGAGCTGCCCACACCTTTCGTGCAATCACCTGCATAAGGGGGTCGAAAGGCGGAGATACCCAGGAGGTGGAGGGCCGAGATCCAAACGCCTCTAGGTATACTGACTCATCCTCAGAGGGATTGTTGGTGGGCCAGTTTCCCCTCTGTTTCAGAAGTTCTAGGATGTCTGAGAAGGAGACATCCTCAGAGGGGGATCTAGGGGATCCCTCTGACTCATCAAAGTCAGTATCCGGTGACAGACTCGGGAGTCTACATGCTTCCTCTTACAAGTCCTCTTCCTAGGAGGATCTCCCGAAACATCAGGAGAATCCTCGGAAGAGGGGAAATTCCCAATGGGGAAACCTGAGGCGGAGGATCTCTGGGTCCTGTAGCAAGAGAAGTGGCAGAGATGTCAACAGGTACTATAGAGGGAGGAGCTACGGGAACAGACTGCTGACTGATACCAGTGGCCAGTACACTCTTCATCACCTCGAATGCTCCCCTCCCAGGCAGGTCCGAGAGAACCCGCCCGAAGAGCTAGGAACTCCAGGGACCACCGAAGGGAAGTCTCCGAGGCAGATGTCGGAGCCGAGCTCACCAAGGCCGAGGCTCCAAGGGGAAGAGCGGGTTTGGACAAGGGTCCGATGCCACTCACCCCTCGGAGGAGACCATGGAAGCCCGACCACTGAATCCCTCTAAGGAAGGTCTCGAAGAGGAGATAAGAGTAGAGGCTGAAGGAACAGAAGGGGGTATCCGTCCTCCAGCCGTAGCAGTAACCATTCGAAGACTCCAACTCCAAGCTCTGGGGTAGAGTTGAAGGAGGAACTGTAACGGGGTGTGGACCAACAGTCGTCTGTTGAGACGGACTGTGTAACATTTGGGCCAGTACCTGTGACTTGAGTAATCTACTGACCACTCTCTCTAGGTCATGGTCTGACAACCTGGATGACCTTGAAGATCGGCTCCGATGGCTCCGTTCCGATAGAAGAGGTGAAGCCGGAGCCGAAAGTATCGGCTCCAAGGAAGGAGACCTCGACCTCTTCCTGGAATGAGCCATCGGAGCCGATACAATAGATCCTGTCGGAGCCGACCTCTCGGAGCCGACAGGAAGCCTCGATGTATCGGCTCCAGCCGGAGCCGATACAGCCACCAAAGTAACGGTGTCGGAGCCGATCGGAGCCGACACCGATGCCTGTGCCACATGGGTGTCGGAGCCGATCGGAGCCGACATCGAAGTGGTCACTACAGATTCGGCACCGATAGCCATCGGTGCCGAAGGCTTTGTCAAGCTAGAATCGGCTCCAGCCGGAGCCGATCTCGACTCAGTACGAGTCGGAGCCGAGGCCGCAGGCTTAGATACAGAAGCCTGGGCCTTGGAAGATTTTACTGATTTTGGTGGAGCCGACTTAGCCGGAGAGCCCTCCGGCTTAAGAAGGCCCCTAAGAATCAGTTTGTTCCGTCTCTCCTGCAGGACTCTCTGGCTGAAAGAGTGACAAATAGCACAGGAGTCCTGCAGGTGAAGAGGGCCCAGACAATACAGGCAAGAAGTGTGACCGTCTGTCAGAGACATCTTCTGACAGCACGAGTCACACTTCTTAAAACCTGAGACCCTCTCCTTTGACATGGTGCCGAAAAAACACACACACACACACCAGTCAAAATTAAGTTAAATAAAATACCAAAAGGTATTCTATAAACCAACACACACACCCTAACAGGGGGGGGATGGGATAGGGAAAAAATTGACTAACAAAAAATTAGACAGGGAATTTCTGTCAGAAAGTGTATAAATTAAACTTAACAACTATCAATAAAAGGTTTTTGACTAAAAGGGGCTTAAATATCACAAAAGTGAACAACTTACCAGGAGCTGGTAAAAAGAAGACCTCCTAAGCGAAGCGGCAAACGAGATCTGGGTACTTACCGCCTTGCATCATGGGATATGGGGCTGCCTCGAGCTGGTAAAAGTGACTCTCGAGCTTTAGCAAGTGCCGAGTCGGAGCCGAGGGATCGGCTCCGAACCCATCAAGCAAGAATGAAGGCGAGATTGACAACTTAACATTTTAGCATTTTAAAGGCTAGATTACTAGAAAGAGACATCCTTTTATTCTAAAGATACAACAATTTTCCTTCTTTATCAGGGGGTGTTGGATTAGATAAAGCTAAGGACTTTTTATCTGAGCAGGCAGCTGGGGAGACAGCAGCTAAGTCAGCAGTCAAACGAAAAAAAAAAACTGTCATATTCAAACAGAAACTATATTTTCTCTGAGCCTTTTTAGGGACCGTTTCAAAAGTATCCAATAGGAAGCTTTATAAACATCCTCCAAGGCAGGTAAGGAGGGAGAGGTAGCCACAGAAGTGGGCATCTCATTTTCTATAAGGTCATATACCCTTGTCTAACTTGGGGATAGTTCCAGGCTGATCCAGAGCAAAATCATTACTAAAATCTGGCAATCAAAGGAAAAGTGAGCACTTGTTGGGACTTCAATCTCAGGTTCTCCTTATCAGTGAGTGGGCTCATATGTCAACTAGGATATAACCACGGTCTTTATCAAATTTCTCAATATTCTCTGAAACAGAAAGGTCTCTAGCCAGACTAGCACTAGAGCCATGTATGGTACCACAGCCACCAGAATTAGTTGTCTGTAGAACATTCTTAGCCAAACAAATCACATCAGCCTTATAAACGGATACAGCCAATCAGCTATATGATGACACTTCTATTTCTTTTTCTTGAGAACTTCACTACTAGATAAAATATCAGGAAACAGAGTATTATGTCTGAGAAGAGGTCTCTTACCTTTGTTTACTCCTACACCTAAAAAGTTTGGTTCTCCCATACCTGTGCCAGGTACTGAAACAGTTCCAGAAGATATGTCTACCTGTTGTTCTATAGTGGCCAGCAAAGCTACACTAGAGAGAAGGAACAAAAGGTAAGTGGTCTGTGCACCGAGCAGTGGCCCTGACAGAATCACTAACTGAAGGCGGAGGCATATTTTTATTTTGTTTTTTTTCGTTTCAGGTGCAACCTGATGGGGGTGTATCAGAGTTAGGATCCATCAAGTCAGGGAAGAGAATACCAGTCAGAATAATAAACTAGTTGTACTCAATTATACATCACAATAAGTACTTAAAGTTTCTAGTCAGAAGTATTGTTCCCTCACAACTAAACTCTACCAAATTGTATTACCACAAAAAAGGATGAAAAGTGTTCAGAATTGTTTTAAAACTGACAGGAAATAAAAGAATCTCCAGTACACGAAGTCCAAATACAAAAGTAACCAATGTGCCAAACCAGTGTTAAAAATTAGCTCCACAAGTTTTAACCACATAAAACTGTCTTAAAACACTGTTTAACAGTATTCCAAACTATGTTTTCTTATCAGAGAGAGAGAGTAAAATCACAGTATATTCACATAAATTAATCTGTGGTAAAATCACAATTTAATTTTAAAAATACACAGAACAAAGTCATACAAACATATACACAGTAAATAATGTATAAATTCTGAAAAAAATCCAAGTTCTGCAGTATTTTCCTGTCAAAAGAAAAGACATACCTCTATTATCTAACAGCACACACACACCCCACTTCTGACAGAAAAATGGAAAGTTTTCTCAAAAGCAATGAAACGAGTTATGTACTTACCATAACTTATCTGGCCTATGCAGTGTCATTATTCATCATGGATGGGTGTAGGATTTCACCTACGATCAGAGCAGACAATAAAAAAGACAGCTCCTGAGCTCAAGCCCCCCACTTCCCAAAATCCCTTGCTACCCGCAACCCTCAGATCGAGTTTGTTGGATGGAAAAAAAGAGAGCAGTCAAGACTGCCTATAAAATGAAAAGGGATACTAAGGAAACATTCCTTCATAACTCCTCAGACACCAGAAGTACAGGGAAGGAGGTTGAGAATGTGATGAATAATGACACTAGATGGCCCAGATTCCAAGTTATGATAAACACATAACTCTATCTGGTGATATCCGTATCATTATTGATCACGGATGGGTCAGAGTCCCCAGATACCAACAACCCTGAGAAGCCTCAAGCAAGGACATGCTGAAGCACAGAAGAACCAAAGGACGCCCTGCTCCTAGACACCAAGTCCAACTTATAATGTGTCACAAAGGTATGGGGATTGAACCAAGTAGCAGCAGCACAAATATCATCTAAGGAAAGCCTTGCCACGAATGCAGAAGACGTGGAGTGAGCTTTAACTGGCCTAGAAAGCTCTATGTGATAGCTCTCGTAAATATAAACAATACAACTAACGATCCAACAAGAAAAAGAAACCTTGGAAATTGCCTGACCTTTCTTAACCTGAGAAAAGGTCACAAAAAGCTGATTAGATTTTCAAAAAAATTTCTGTTCTCTTCAACAACGTAATTGACTATGTACATCCAAACAATATAGCTTATATTCTCCTTTATTTGAAAAATTGGGGAAAGAAAGACAGGGAGTTGGATAGACTGGTTAAGATTAGCCTCCGAGGAAACCTTAGGAACGAAGGAAGGATTGGTTCTGAGAGGCACTCTACCCTTATGGAAAATCATGAACGGGGGCTTAATGCAAAGAACCTGCAATTCAGAGACCCTCTTGGCCAAGGTAATGGCCACCAAAAAGGCCATCTTCCAAGACAGGAACTTAAGGTCACAGGTAGCAGCAGGCTCAAAAGGGTGTTTTGTCAAGGATTGCAGCACCAGAGTGAGGTCCGAAGGAGGGGAAGGATAGTACAGTTGTGTACACTTACCATAAATGTACATGTTCAAGTGTATTCACTGTTGCAGTCATCACACTTGGGTTATCTGCCTGCAGGTAGCCCTCAGTCGGCCCAAATACCAGAGTTTTTGTATTTCTGCGTCGGATGCTGTTGCTTCTTCCCTGACGTCAGGACTTCAGGAGTACAAAAACAGGCAGCCAACGCCATTACATCAGTTTTTCTAGCCCCAAATGTCAGGAGCCCCCAAACAGGGAGCTAGGATATGGCTGGAAAAACACCACCAGTAAAAAGTAAATACCAATACCAGTAGGAATAGCCATAGAGAGGACAGACAGAGTCAGAGAAAAAAAAACAGGGGGCTGGAGGGAGGGAAACCAGGACTGCAACAGTGAATACACTCGAACATCTACATTTATGATAAGTGTACACAACTGTACTATGTTCTTTGTGTTTCACTGTTGCAGTCATCACACTTGAGTTGATTCCCAAAGCTGAGGAAGGGTGGAGGCATGTCAAAAAGAGTTAGGGCTGGCTAGTAGGCCTTGCAAGACTGCTGTAGCAAAACCTGCCCTGGATTTGTAAAAGATAGGCAGGTGGTAATGTTTGGTGAATGTGTGTACAGAACTCCAGGTAGCAGCTTCCAGGATGTCCCTGGTAGGGACTCCCCTGAGAAATGCTGTAGAGGTAGATGTAGCCATAGTGGAATGTGTTCTGACTCCCTAAGGGGTTTGGTTTTCCATGGTGCTTGTAGCAGAAATGGATGCAGTGTGCTACCCATTTGGAAATTGTTTATTTTGAAATGGCCTTGCCCTCTGCCCCTGTTGCAAAGCTGACTATCAACTGGTCAGATTTTCTTAAAGGCTTAGTCCTCTCAAGGTAGAATCTGAGCTGTCTGTGCACATTCAAAGAGTTGCAGGATCCTTTCCCCTTTATTTTGAGGATTAGGGAAGAAGGTTGGCAAATGGATGGATTTGTTGAGAGCCACACTGGACACCACTTTAGGCATAATGGAAGGGTTAGTCCTGAGGGAAACCCTGTCAGCAAGGAAAATAATGAAGAGCTCCACAGCCATAAGTGCTTGTAGCTCAGGCACTCTTCTAGCTGAAGTGATGGCCGGAAGCAAAGCTGTTTTCCAAGACAGGAATTTTAACTCTGCTGAAGCAGCAGGTTCAAAAGGGGGAAGCATGAGCTTTTCAGTACAAAGTTAAGGTCCCAAGCAAGGGTGGGTGCTCTCCTTGGTGGCCTTAAGTTGTTTGTCCCTCTCAGGAACTGTTTGATGAGAGGGTGAGAGAATAGAGGTGGCTTAGTATTGTAATGAGCCGAGATGGCAGAGGCATGGATCTTAATGGAGGAGAAGGACAGGCCTCTGTGGAGTAGTTCTGCTAGATAATCCAGGATTACAGGTATGGAGGGCAGTGCTGTGCCCTTTCCTTCAGACACCTTTTCCACTTATCAGCATAGGATTTCCTTGTACTGGGCCTTCTGGCTTCAATGATGATGTCCAGCACCTGTTTGCTTATGGTTGCTGGTAGAGTATTCAAGGAATAATGGATGCAAAATCTGTCCCTCCTGCTAAGAGAGCAGGTTTAGGATCTGGTGTAGGTGCCAGGGTGGCACCGTTGTCAGGCTGCACAGGAGTGGGTACCAGTGCTGGCATGGCCAGTCCTGGGCAATCAGAATTGTCCTTGGCCTGTCTTGTTTTATCTTGAGTAATACTCTTGAGAGAAGGGGTAGAGGGGAAAGGCATAGATTGAGAGGTTTTCCCATTGAAAGGATAGGTCATCCACTTTCCAGCCCTGTTGTGAGGGCTCCTGGTGCAGAATTTGCTGGTGGTTGTAGAGGGAGGCAAAGAGATCCACCTCTGGAGTCACCCATTTCTGAATCAGAAGGTTGAAGGTGCTGGGCTCCAGTTTCCACTTGTGTGGGTCTAGGAGATTTCTGCTTAAGTTGTCTGCCAGTGAGTTTTGTTTGCTTGGCAGGAATTGAGCTTGTAGATGGACTTGGATGTCCAAGGCCGTATTCCACAGAGCAAAGGCTAACCTGCATGGTGGATAAGAAATGGGTTCCCCCTGCTTGTTGATGTACCATATAACTGTGGTGTTGTCTGTTTTTATTAGCAGTTGTCCTGGAAAGAGTAGGGATCTGAAAATTGTTAGGGCATTCTGTACAGCTAACATTTCTTTTTGGTTGATGTGCAGATGAATTTGACTTGGGCTCCAGTGGCCATGAATACATTTTCCAGCCATGTGAGCCCCCCCATGCATAGTCTGATGCATCTGTTTTGAGGGTATGGGCAGCATGGGGTTGAGTAAAAGACAGTCGCTTGTTGTTGTTGCATGCTTCTGCCCACCAAAGGAACTCAGTCCTTAGGCAAGGTATGATAGGATTGACTGTTTCCAGGTCCTGAGAATGTTGGCACCAAAGACTTTTTAACTACCATTGAAGTTTCTTCATATGCAGTCTTGCATATGGAATTAGCAGTATACATGAGGCCATGAACCCTAGTGCTTGCAGTATTTTTCTTGCAGACAGTTGGGTTCTGGTGGCCATTTGTTTGAAGTAGTCTTTCAGACAGACCTGTTTTTCTAAAGTGAGGAATGCCATCTGGGAAGTTGTGTCCAAGCTTGCTCCCAGGAATACAATTTTTTGACTGGGTACCAGTTGTAATTTCTTTTTGTTTATGGTTTACCCCAATTAAGTGAGAAGGCTTTTTACAAATGCCAGGTGCTGAAACAGCAATTCCTGACTGTCCGCCTGAATCAGGCAGTCATCTAAGTATGGGTACATCTGGATATTTTTCTGCCTGCAGTATGCAATGGCTGGATCCAGGCATTTTGTGAATACCCTGGGCGCAGTAGATAAGCCAAAGGGAAGTGCAGAGAACTGATGATGCATAGACCCTGCCCTGAAACGTAGATACTTTCTACATGACTCCCTTATGGGGATATGCAGACAGGCTTCTTTTAAGTCTAGGGCGACTAACCAGGCATCCTTGGCTAACATAGGGAGAAGCTGTTGCAGGGTACGCATCTTGAATTTTGGTACCACCAGGAAGGTGTTGAGAATTTAAAGTTCCAGGATTGTGCGCCAAGAGCCCTCTTTCCTGGGTACCAGGAAGAGTCTGGAGTAGAATCCTTGACCCCTCTGTTCTACTGGAACAGGCTGAATAGCTCTGATATTGAGCAGGGAAAGTACTTGGTTTTGAGCCTCTGCCCACTGGTTTAGAGGAAGGTCTGCAAACCCGCTTGGGGTTGGCAGTGAATGGAAATAAAATTTGTATCCCTGGGATACAATGTTGAGGACCCATCGGTCCTGAGTGATAGACATCCAGTTTTTTTCATGAAGGGCAAGTTCTGCTAGGGGCACAAGCGATTGGGCAGGGCTGGGAAGTAGATTGAAGAAGTCATTGTGAGCTTTTCCATAAGGAGGTGGCTTACCGCTCCTTGCTTTAGGGGTGGGGGCACTCCATTGCTTAGATCTCTGCATACCCTCAGACTGTAACCTGGGTGGTCCGTTTCCCCTGGGTCTTGTTTGTGAAGGCCTGGAGGGGCCGGAAAGGACCAGTGTTTTGAAAGGCAATGCCTACTGAATCTAGGGGGTTGCACTTGTAGGAATTCTTTAACAGTCTGCATAGATTTAGCTTTTTCTTCCATCTTTTTAAGAACCTCTTCTGCTCTGGTGCCAAACAAACAGTCCTTATTCAAAGAAGCATCTAGTAATTTAGATTTGACATGATCGGGCAAGGTCTGCTCCTACAGCCAAGCATGTCTTCTCAGTACAAAGCCAATGACTGCTGCCCTGCAAGATGCTTCTACGGCATCAAAGCCACACTGCAAAGCATGCTTACTGACTTGGATTGCAGAGTGCATAAGCTCCTGCAAGTCTTTATTTTCTGCACTATCTGAAAAAGTTACCACTTTTTGTTTAATAAGTTCCATAATATGTTGCTGGTACTTCAGCATGTGAAACTGGCAGTTGCCCTGACAGCAAGAGTTGCAGAAGTATATACCCTTCTTAACCCATCTGTCCAAAGACCTGGAATCCCTGTCCGAAGGGGTGGGATTCTTGGCTGTAGAAGCCTTAATAACTTTAGGCCCCTGGGAAATGATCTCTCGGTCACCAGTAGGATTCTTGAACAGAAACTTGTATCAGGTACTCTGTAGTACCTGTCAGGTTTCCTAGGGGCAGGAGGTGAAGTGTCAGGAGTACGACTGGATTCCATATAAACATCATGCACAAATTCCAGGACAGGGGGCATAGCTAAAGGCCTGTGCTGAGGCAACTCTAAAAATTCTCTGAGTCTCTTTTTGGACTGAGGATAGTCTTGGCATTCCCAATGGAAATGCTCCCTTAAAGTATGTAAGGTTTCACCAAAGGAAAAATCCTCTGGAGGGGTGGCAGAAAGAATGGATTCCTCTGCATCCGAATCCTCATAGGCTAAGGGAATGTCTTCATTCATCGGACTCCTAGTCTGTAGAACTTGAAGGGGACTGGATTCTTAGTCTCTCTCTGCATGGGAAGGCTGACTTCCCCTAATCAGCGTAATAAGGTCTTCAGCCATTCTAAGCATTTATTTTTGTGGCATGGGTGGCTGAGCATGTGCTTTAGTCATCGGTTTTCTAGGCGCAGTGCATACTTTGGGCCTAAGAAACTTGGTAGTTTTGGTTAAAAATGAAGTTGTCGGTTTGTTTAGGACATTGGTAGAGCAAAAACCTGCCTCAGAAGCCAGTGCCTGCACAGGAGCTCCAGACCCATTCAAGGCTGAGACACCCTCTGGTTCCATAGTGGAAGAAGCATGTCGCGGCATACTGGACTCAGAATGGGTCTCAGTAGAGGCCTGCGAATCGACTGAAGTGGGCATCAGGGCTGCAAAGGCACCTCACTGAGTACTGGCGGACTGGCGACTAGCTTAACTGAACTGTCGTTGGCAGTTTTGAACTTATGCAGTCTGTCTCTGTCTTTATCCTTACGTTTTTCGGAAGATTGATAGTTGGATGGCTTACCAAAGCCATTTCAGAATACAGAAATAGAGAGCAAAAATATTTAGCTACAAAGAGAGCCAGATGACGAATGGTTCAGGCGTTAAATAAGGCATAAAACTGACAGCAAGGGACATCGTGGCCTGGGCCTAAACAGGTGACGCAGTAAGAATGAAAATCTCTGTGAGGTATTTGCTTTCCACAGGCAAGACAATTGTTATCTTTTTCTGACATTGATTAGAGCAAGAAAAAAGGATCCCCAATGAGGTACTTAGCTTTAGAAGACCTCAGGATTATTGAACTCAAAAACAAAAAATTCAGGCAGCGGCCGACTGCACTTGCGAACTGTTCTGCTTCAGGCTCCTCCTCGGCAAGAAAGACTTATATAATGGTGTTGACTGCCTGTTTTTATACCTCTGATGACCTGAAGTCAGGGAAGAAGCGAAAGCATCCGATGCAGAAATACTAAGACTCTGGTGTTCGGGCCGACTGTGGGCTACCTGCAGGCAGATAACCCAAGTGTGATGACTGCAACAGTGAAACACGAAGAACATCTTTGATAGGAGGTCTGAGTAAAAAGACCCCTTTGAGAAAGGCCCTGCACAGCCTAGAAGAGAAAGTGGGACTTTCATTTGAATGGAAGTTGGATATAGCAGCCAACTGAAGTCTGACTGCAGAGAAACTAGCCGCCCTGTTGAAAAAGAGAGGCCAGAAACAAGGAAATGTTGGAAATAGAAGCCAAAAAGGGATCCAAGTTCCATTGTTGAGCTCAAATAGAAAACTTTTTCCATTTGCTGGAATGCACCTTCTTAGTATAAGGCTTCTGAGAAGCCAAAATAATGTCCTTAACTGGGGAAGGAGGCCTGGATTGGTTTATAATCACTGGAACTGGAGGTACCAAGCAGTTGGCCAAACTGACTGGAGATTGGGAAGAGGAAGCCCCCAAGGATGGAAAATGAGATCCGGGTCTGGATCGAATATTGAAAGCGGATATTTTAGATGAGACCAAAGGAGGGAAAACTACATCTGATGAGGCCAAAAGGGGGCAATGAGGATGAGACGAGTCTTCAGGCGATGAGCTTTCTGTAAGACTCTGGGAATGAGAGGAGTTGAGGGATAGGCGTACAGAAGACCTGGTGGCCAAACGTGAACCACAGCATCCCTGGGCGACTCCCCCATGGTAGGGTCAGGGCAAAGTAATTGCTGCATTTGTTATTGATTGGGGAGGCAAAGAGACTGCAGCAAGGAAGACCCCAACAGTCAAACATTTGACATGCCACTGACAGACTCCAGGACCATTTGTGAGGACTCAGGATAGATCTGGTGAGTTTGTTGGCAAGCATGTTGGAACTGCCGGGAATATGAATTACAAGAAGAAAGCGCCTGGAAGACATCGCTCATTCCCACACTCTCATGGCCTCTCTGCACAGGGGATAAGATAGTGTCCCCCCCTGTTTGTTGCTGTACCAGACCACCGCGTTTGTCTGTCTGTCTGAACTGCAACAGTCCCGAGAGGGAGACAGTTCTGAAAGGCTTGCAATGTTAGGACAGCTCTCTTCTCCGGGACACTGATGAGCAATTTGGTCTCTAAATGGGACCACATACCTTGGACAGTTCTTCCCCGGTAATGCCCCCCGCCCCAACAGGAAGGCTTCCATGGTCACCGTGTCCTGGGGCTAGGGAAGACAAAAGGGTCTGCCTAGAAGATGGTCTTGGGCTTGGAGACACCAAGCAAGGTAACGTCTGCAGACCTGAGAAATCCTGACTGTCATGAATGTGGGATGAAGGTAAGCTGACCACTGCACCGCAAGGGTCCATTGTAAAACTCCCATGTATCTGGTGAGAGGGACTAACTGAATCGCTACCACCATTGATCCAAGGGCTTGCAAGATAAAATTCACTGAAGGACTCTCCATTTCCAGAAGACAACGTTCCTGTTCCCGAACCATCTCGCTGCAGTCTCTAACACCGTGTCCAGAAGGACCCAGATAAATTCCAGGTTCTGGCATGGGATAAGATGTGATTTGGGCAGGATGACTGTGATGCCTAGGTCTGGAAAGAGACTGTGTATAATCCATGGCCCGAGTGAGTTGATGCCTTGTGGGTGCCATGAAGAGCCAAATCATCCAGGTATGGAAAGACTTGAAAACATTGCAGATGGAGATGGCCTGCTACCACTGCCATACATTTGGTAAACACCCATGTTGTTGAGGTGATGTCCGAAGGGCAGGGCTCTGAAGTGCTAGTGATTGACCCCCAGCCGGAAGCGTAGGTATTTCCTAGAGCATCTGTCAATTTTTTTGCGATAGTACACATCCTTGATCCACTGAGCACATCCAATCCTCCTTGCGCAGAAGCGGCAGAATGGACTGAACAGTGACCACCTGGAACTTTGACTTCTTGACAGACAAATTTAAACCACTGAGATCCAGAATGGGACATTGGTCCCCGGTTTTCTTGGGCACCAAAAAGAAGTGAGAGTAAGTTCTGGACCCTTGTTGTGCTGTTGGGACCTCCTGGATGGCTCTTTTTTGAAAGTCTTAAACCTTGCAGAGGGCCAACTCCCTTTGGTTGGGTGGAACTTCTGGGAGAGACTTTTGAGTAGGAGGGGGCTGAAAAAAGGGTATGAAGTATCTCCTGGATACAAAGTTTAGCACTCACTGATATGAGGTAATGGCTGACCAAGCTAAAGAGTTTAGGGAGAGAGGACTCCAGACTTCCTCAAGGGCAGGACAGCCAAGCAGCACTTTAGGAGCACTAAGGGGGCTTCTCCAAGAAGGGTTCCCAGAAGCCCTGGTTCTGCAGACCTCCTCTGCCTCTGGGGAAGTGTCTCCTATCAAACCCCCTTCCCCTGCCAGAAGAAGAAGATTCCTGAGAAGTGTCCTGGAAGGAAGACTGAGATCTGCAGAACCACAGTTTCTTACTACCCCCCCTGATTCTTGGAAAAGGATCTTTGGGGAGTAGAAAACTTTAACCCCGACTGCGGACAGACTCTTTCCCCTCATGCTCGCTATGGGTTAAGCTTTCTTTGACTGAGGGCTCAAAAAGTGTTGACCTGTTGAAAGGGGCATTAGTAAATGAAGCTTTGAAGTTTTCTGCAAACCAGCAAAGGCAAAGTCAGGCATGACACCTAATAGCAATGCCCATTCTGCCGCTCGACAGGTGGCCGCTACTGCATTCGAGATCAACCTCACTGAGGCGTTAGCTAGGGAAGTCAGAGGAGACAGCTTCAGAGAGACTAACTTAAGGCTCTCTGGAAGCAGGAACTCGGAAAGGGAAGTGGAGAGTTCTGATAACAAATCCCTTTGCAGCTGAGTAAAGTGTGCCATGTAGTTTGTTATCCTCAGTTTCAATGTAGCCAATGCAAACACATGCTTCCCAAAGTGGTTAATAGCCAGAGGACTCCCTGTTTGGGGGATGGACCATGGAGCTCTGTTCAGCAAGCTCCTTTTTGGTGGCTGCAGCCCCCACAATGGCATAAACAGGAACGCCTTTGCTTCAAAAGGTCTTATCTTTAGGAGAAGTCAGAAATTTATCTGCTTGTTTTGAAAAAGATTCTGTTATGTCTGGCTCCTTCCGTGCCCTGCTGGAAATGAGCTGGACAAGCTCATTAGCAGGGTTAGACACCCAGGTGTAAGATGGGCCCGTCCTGAAGGCCTTCAGGAACACAGATTCCTCTGAAGACAGGGTGGGGGAAGACCAATCGCCTTGCTCTTTAAGGATCTCGAGGATGTCCTAAAAGGACACCTCCTCAGATGGAAGTTTGGGGGGATCAGTCTCCTTCCTCGAAATCTTTGTCCTCTGTGAGGGACTCTCGAGGCGAGTCTAAGTGCTCCTCTTGCAAGTCCTCTTCTGGGGAGGCTCCTCCAGGGAGGACTTGGTAGAGGAAGGGACCCCACTGGGAGTAACGCCCATCTGAAGGCGCATATGGGAGGGATGACCCTGATAGGATGATGAGATCTAGCCACCCAATGTCAAACGAGGCTTGGGGGATCCAGAGCCGAGGTACAGGCAGCTGCCCATCTGGAGATGGTCCTCTATCGTGGGGAAAGCTGACGGACTGGAAGAGGCCCCCACCGGCCACAGCCGACCGGGATGGAAAGGGGACCCTGACACAGCACCAACGTCCCCAGTCAGTGTCAGCCCCTAGCTGTCTAAAGCAGAGGCCCCCAAAGGGAGGGACTGATCTGAAAATTCTAGCCCAGACACCCACTCTCCAGTGATCCCCACTAACCTTGTGAGGCTGAGGCATCGTCAGCTCCGAGAGCAACTGAACTGAACCTACCAGGGACCAAGACAGTGTGAAAAAGGAAGCAATACCAGACACCAGTGGCCTTTCCCTAGGGATGCTCGGATCCTGGAGAACTGAACCCAGATGGGTCAGTCGGGGAGAGAGGAGTTCTGTGGATGGCGAACTTCCCCTGGCCAAATGAGCAGGGGGATGGCAACAAACCCAGCCCAGTTTGGACCTTGAGAAAGCTCCTCATCATCCTATCCATGTCTGATGGGGGCAGGCTCCTGGTGGAATAGGAGGAATGGTCCGACCTAACTGATGGCCTATGGTCTCATGAAGGAGACCTGTTAGACATTCCTGTCTCCTGAGTGTGGATGGGGAGTCTTCAATAATAATAATAGGATCCGACAAAACCATCGGATCCGAGGGTCTGGTTGGATCTGAAGACTTAGATGGAACTGCAGTTGGATCAGATGTAGGAATCAGATCAGAGAGAGTCTAGTTCGGGTCGGATCCGAGGACCTTTGAGGACTCTGATCCGACAGCAGGAGAAGGGGCTCTCAGAGATGAAGACTGCGGAACTAAAGCTGCAGAGGCTGGACTCTGATCCAGGGAGCTACAATCTGACAACCTCTGACTTTTGGCGGACGAATCCCGAGAGGAAGAAGACTTCCTGTTGGGATCGGACAGAGGCTCGGAGGGGGAACTCAAAACCAGGGGACCCCCTATAGCAAGCCCTTTAAGCAAAAGCTTTTTCTATGCTCTAGGAAAGCCCTGGGGTTGAATCCAGTGCAGAAATCACACTCAATCTCCAGATGAGGCTCTCCTAGGCAGAAGACACACTCCTTGTGCGTGTCGGCATGGGTAACGTCCGACCACAAGAGGAGCATTATTTGAATCCAGTGAGTTTTTCAGACATATGTGCACAGCACACACACACAAACGCCCACACACAAACACCCACCACCCACACACACCATCCACCACCCACACACGTGCGCACACACACACACCACCCACACACGTGCGCACACACACCACCCACACACGCGCACACACACACCACCCACACACGCGCACACACACACCACCCACACACGCGCACACACACACCACCCACACACGCGCGCACACACACCACCCACACACGTGCACACACACACCACCCACACACGTGCACACACACACCACCCACACACGTGCACACACACACCACCCACACACGTGCACACACACCACCTACACACGTGCACACACACCACCTACACACGTGCACACACACCACCTACACACCACACACAGACACAGACACAGGGATAGAAGAACCTAAGACCGGCAAGACAGGGTGGGAACCTGGGCAGGACCTATGAAAAACTACCCAAAAACAACTACTGGGAGAGGAGGAAAACCACTTAGAAGAAGAAAAGAGGTAGGATGAAGGGAAAGACAGACCCCAAAAAATTAAGAAAATAGGACACTTATCTGTAAAGATAAGCAAGAGCTTCAGGAAACATGTCTTTTTGGAAATTGTGGCAAAAGAGATCTGAGGGTTTGTGGGTAGCAAGGGATCTTGGGAAGGGGAGGAACTTGAGCTCTGGAGCTGTCTTTTTAGTGCTGGCTCGGATCCAAGGTCAGATCCTACAACCATCCATGATCAATAGTGACAGAGACAGCAAAAGACCAAATATTTGTTAAATACATAAACCAAATAAACATTGCTACAAGCAGAACTTTCCTCAGTAATTACTCTAAACATTGATAAAATAAAACATTAAAATACATTTTTCAACAAACATAAAAATAGAAAGAACAATAAATCTAAAAATAAAATGAGAGGAATGGGGTCCCCAAGTGGGACTTACCTGAAAAATAAGCCAGAGAAATCAGCACTGATCCTTTGACATTTCAAGGGAGCTTTCTTCTTTTGGAAGGCAGAAAAAGACTGAACACTCGCTTCCTATTACAGCGGAAGGTTTCCCTGTCAGGATATTCTCAGCCAATCAGCTGTCACATAGGGAGAGGAATCTGAGCTTTTGAAAGCTGTCCAGTACAGGGTTACCTTGGCAGATAACCCAAAATACCACTGAAGCAGTGGGAATGATGAACATCTCTTGGAATCTTACAAACTCCAGTGGCACATAATTAAGAAGCCCTGACCAAGACCGAGACAACCCAAGTTCAACCAATGGCTCAGGTGTTTGAGCTGGCAGAGAGAAAGTGGAATCAAGCAGAGCCCACACACCTCTAAGGAGGGATGAAAGGGGTGCATGCTTGAGGAAACACACAACTTTTCATTAGTATACAGGGAGTATCCCACTGGATTATGTCCCTTAGAGAAGTGAAACAGTCCAGCACCAATGTTCAGAGTGCATGTGACTTCCAAGCCTAAATAAGTATACAAAGGGAAGTAGGGATAAGGATAAGCTGCTCTGCTGGATCCGCAGCTGGTCTGCTCCTTACCAGACTTTTCACAAAGAAAGTAAAGAATGGATTAATAAAGGTCCAAGAAAGGAATGAATTGGCCATAGAAATCTTGCTTACAATGAGTGGCACCTGGCTCCCCAACCCCTCCCCCCAAACAGAATGAATGGGCCAAATTGATGAAGGTTGAGAAATTTTTGAACTGGAACGGAACACAATAAAAGTTGGCCAAAAAGAGTTAGTGCTATTTATTGTAAATTACACTTTCAGCTGGGGCAATGCCTAGCCTTCTTCAGACAAACAGTTAAAATATGATAAACCAATTCCTTTTATCTAGTCAAGTTAGTAATGTCATCCATTAAGCAGTGTTGTTAGTAACCATAACAACATATTATCGCAGCCTACTTTTATGTAACAAGTTATAACTCATTAATTTATAAAACAGAAAAAAAATAATAAACAAAACAATGTACAGTCCTATCTCATCTTATGTTAAAAACACACCTTAATATGTGTACAAGCATACCCTAGGCCCCCTCTTCACCTTCAAAAAGTTTTCAATGGTGGTCCCGTTGAAAATGTTGACAATGATGAAGAAACATCAGCCTCCAACAACAATCAAAACAATGATAGTTTTATGGATGAGGAAGTACAAGGTCCAACTTTAAGAAGTGAGAGGCTGCTTTCTAACAGTAACAATCAGCGAGGTAATAAAAAGCCTAATCATAATAATGCAAGGGAGCAGCCGAACACTGCAAATGGAGAACAAGTCCATAATCAACAGGGTTTTCGGGCTGGCACCAATACGGGACAGATCAACAGAAGCCCAGTTACAACCAACAACAAGTAAGGAACAAGAGAAGACAACGGAGGAGGTAGTTCCTATTTTTGTGACTGAAGAAATGCCTTCTCTTCACCTGAGTAGCGAAGGGGACTTTACGATATATAACTACACTTCCTTAGATGTCCAACAAGACATGGTTGACTTTTTATCTAAGGGGCTTTCCTTTGTACCTGCGAAGTCCTTTGACATAACTAGAACTATAATGGACTTAAAATTGTACATTCGTAAACTTAATCTCCAAATATCAATGGGACCTATGGTTAGTATGGTGAAAACTTTGAGGGTTTCTAGCGTGTTCAATCCTCCACTTCACCCAGGTTTAAACACCTTTGAGGAAAATGTGTGAAATTTTGGGCCATCAAAGAAAAGCGAATACACACATCCCATCCAGCTCAGTCCAACATGTCTACGACGGAACGTGGATTTATTCAATTACTTGAAGATTGTCATACAAGAGTCATGAAGCCTTATAAGGGGGGTGGCTTAGTCTTTATGGATCACTGTTTATATGTGGAGAAATTGATGGAACATTTAAACACTCCCAATTACACTCAGGTAGCAATCAATGAGGTTAACGTAGCCTACAAGAAGGTAAGGTCAACCTTGGATGACCTGTTTGTGGAAGGTTCAATAGATATGGACCTTTACCAATATTTAAACATGTTAGCTCCTAAAACACCAGTACTGTTTGGGTGTCCGAAGATCCACAAAGACATAAAGTCCCCCCCTTTCAGACCAATAGTCAATGGCCGTGGCTCAATCACATACGCTTGTGCCAAATATGTTGACAGTTTGTTAAAGCCTTTTATTGAAACCGAACCACAAATCTGTAAAGACTCGTGAAGTTTTCTTACAAACATTAGATCTTTAGAATATCAACCTGAGGTGTATTTCCTAACTATAGATGTTAAAGGTCTATACACAGTGATCCCTCAGGATTTAGGCACACAATGGGTAAGGGAATTTTTGCATAGTAAAAAAGCAAATGATAACATCATTTATATAATCGAGACTTTACTTGAAATGGTCTTGAAGAATAATTTTATGTTGTTCGAGGGTATGTTTTACCTGCAGAAAACTGGTGTGGCCATGGGTTCTCCACGTGGCGCTAGTTTCGCCAATGCCACCATGGCTTATTGGGAAAACAACTTGTTGTTTAAAGATCAACTATTTCAAAACAATGTCACCTGGTATACAAGATACCAGGATGACATGTTTTGTATTCGGAATGGAGAACTGTCCATGATACCAGTTTTTATTGACAACATTAACAGGACCACAAGTTTCCTAACGTTTACTTATAATATAGGTGTAACTGCGATCAATTATTTGGACATTTGGTTAGTCAATGATAAGTCCAACAGTAGATACAAAAGCTCTATATATAGGAAACAGACGTATTCAAATTGTTTCCTTCATTTTACTAGCAACCACCCGTACCAACAAAAGAAAGCGGTGGTCAAAGGCCAGATGGTGAGGGCCGCCCGTATGATTTCGGATGAAGTAGACTTTGAAACTGAATGTGACCATTTTTGTAACATGTTTATTAAAAGAGGCTATCCTAGTCAACTTGTTTACAATACAAAAAAAGAAGTAGTTTTTAAGCGTAATGTTGGTTATTTTATTCCTTTATTAAAAGGACAATCAAGCTCACCTTCTCATTCAGTCCTTAATGGATCGGTTAGTCTATTTGATGAATTCCCAAACAAAAAAGCTGGTAATGTAAGTTATCAAACCAGCTTTTTGTATACATTCTCTTTAGATTTCTGGTCTACTAGAGAGGTAATAAACAAAAATTGTGACCTCATTAAAAATGACGATTCCCTTTCTAGAATTCTTGGTTCTAGCCCCAGAATAGTATACAGACGTGGTCAAAATCTTAAAGCCATCTTAGTGAGCAACATTAACAGCAGGAATTCTTATGGAAGAATTAATGGGACGTCCAAATGTGGTTCATGTCCACAATGTAGACATATTCTGGTTGGCAACCAGGTGGTTTTGAACCATAACACATATAAAATAAAAGGAAAATTTAACTGTGAATCTAAAGGTGTGACTTACGCTGCCTGTTGTGATTCATGTAACGTGTTTTATATTGGGAAAACGGAGAGACGTTTTAGGCAGCGAATGAACGAGCATTGTTATGCAATAAAGAAGAAAGACTTTAACAATGCCTTAGCCAAGCACTGCTCTGAATTTCCCGCACACACCTTTAGGTTCACAGTTTTATAACAGAGAATTGAGAATATTCGAGGGGGTCCTTGGCAGATTTTGCTCGAAATAGACGAACTGAAGTGGCAAGTGCGAACGAGAGCTCACATGCCCCCAGGGATTAATGATAGTATTTCCATTAAAAGTCTGTTAAAACTTCTAACTTTGAATAGATAAAAACTGAACACAATATAAACATATAAAGTTTTTGTATATAATGGCTTAACCAGGATTTAAAGGTTTGTTAATGCAGCGTTTGTGTAATTAGGTATTTTTTAGTCCTTCTATTTACACAACGGAGAACCAGGCAATTCATAAGTACTTTTATGAATTTAACCTATTTAGTATGAATTTCATTTAGTATTTTAAGTAGAGTATGTTGTTATTAAATTTGTATAATTTAGTTTTTAACATGTACACATATTAAGGTGTGTTTTTAACATAAGATGAGATAGGACTGTGCATTGCTTTGTTTATTATTTTTTTCTGTTTTATAAGTTAATGAGTTATAACTTGTTACATAAAAGTAGGCTGCGATAACATGTTGTTATGGTTACTAACAACACTGCTTAATGGATGACATTACTAACTTGACCAGATAAAAGGCATTGGTTTATCATATTTTATCTGTTTGTCTGAAGAAGGCTAGGCATTGCCCTAGCTGAAAGTGTAATTTACAATAAATAGCACTAACTCTTTTTGGCCGACTTTTATTGTGTTCCGGTCCAGTTCAACAGCTTGTTGTTTGTGGAATTTTGGTGTTCTGAAGGTTGAGAAATTATCAGGCAGATTCAAGTGCAGAAAGGATAAAAAAAACTGTGCCAGTTTCCTGTTCTGTTACTCCAAGTTTACCAATATTCTTCTCTGTTGTACCCACACTACCAAGCATGTGTCTCTTGTCAGCATATACTGTACTGTCATATACCAGGCTAGGAAAGCACAACTTGCCCCACTGACACTTAGTCTGCCTAAAATCCTCTCAATGAAAACAACTTGTAAACATTAATAAACAAATACACAAAACACAAGGACTTAATAAACTATGTGCTTGTTAGACAAAAGAAGACAGCAGAAAGTCTACAGGTGACATATCTGAACAAGGAGCAACTGACAGAAATCTCAAGCAATAAGAATTAAGTCACCCAGAAAGCAAGTATTAGAGGAAATCATAAAGGCAAAGGTACAGAAGTCCAAATCCTGAAGTGCTAGTCCATCTCCTAGGGTAATGAACATGCAATCATGTCTGTGATGTGAAATGATGGCCTTTGATACCATTCCCCACTTAGGGATCATAGAAAAACTCACTAAGCTAGGCATCAACCCCTATATCACTAGGTGGGTTGCAAACTGTCTCACAGGTAGAGCCCACAGAGTGAAATTAGCTGACTCAGTCAGACTGCCGACCAGTCATGAGTGGAGTCCCACAGGGTTCGGTCCTGTGTCCTTTCCTGTTTGGTACCTACTGCTCTGAAGTCCAGGCCAACACGAAGAGAGACTGGCTGACAAAGTTTGCAGACGATTTAAGTCGGGAGCTATTATTAACTCCATGGGTGATGTTGACATCCTACAGAAAGGCCTCACTGAGACCAACGACAGGTGTCAAAACCATGGCCTTAAGCTCAATGCCAAAAATGTCTCGTCATCCCCTTTGGGAAAAACCCGGTTCCTATGAATTATCACATCGGTAGTAGTCCACTGAACACAGAAGGTGTTACAAGAGGTCTGGAAACACAGGTTGACAGCAACCTCTCTTTTGACCACCACACTGCCACTGTGGTCAGAAAGTCCTTCTATGTGGCACATCTCATTACTAAGGCTTTTGCATCCAGGAAGAAAGAGGTCATTGTCTCCCTCTACTCTTCCCTCATTAGGCCAGTCACTGAGTACAATGCCCCATTTGGCATGTACCTCACTGAACAGCTGCAACAACTGGAGAGGCCACAAAAGAAACTCACAAAGAGGATGCTAGGCCTTAAACATTTGTCCTATATGGACAGACTAAAAAAACTGAGACTTCGTCATTACCACAATCAACAGAACATGCTGGAGGGACACGTTCATAACCCAGAGACTGCCCATGATATGGAATAGACTTCCCATGCATATCAAGCAGAGCACCTCACTGGCCCTCTTCAAGAGAATGAGTGGATGGGGAATAGAAAATTCACCCCGGGGATCACTCCAGTGGCTTTACTCGACAGGCACTGGGAACTAAGGTCGGGTGGCATGATGCCATGGTAATCCTATGAGCTAGGCTTGTAAAGGCCCCAGGGCCATTAGCCTAGTACACACCTATGAACCTGTAAGAAGTAATGGCTTAAATGTCTGCCACAGAAATATTTTAAAGCAAGCAGTAGAAGCAGCTATATTATTGGTGGAGTGGTCTCTAATAACAGCACTTCTGAATTTCTCAACAGGAAGCCCACTGCTTTGAGGCCATGTGATGATGTGAGGTAGTGCCATCTATGCCAGGGAGAGTAGGGCAGTGCATGTGTAACACATGCCAGCATAGCAAGCTGGAGTTTTGTAAAGTTTTTTTATGTCATTTGACTTGTCACACTGCTTAGTACAGATGATTGTACTAAAAATATATTTGTAAAGTTGCTTGTGTTAAAAATGCATCAACAGTGGGTTCTGCTGGACATGTATGTCAGACAGTATTATTATAACTGATTAAATGTACATGTTTTAAAAGAGAAATCTGGAAGGGAAGAAGTTAATCTCAGTCCAGATATTTTAAAAAAATAGGTTAAAAATTAAATGGGTTAGATTAGGTCATAAAGACTTTATCTTACAGGTCTGACTATAGCCAGAAACAAAACTGTCTGGGAAAACCAGGACTAGGAATCTTACTGTATAGTCCTAGGGGTGAACTAATTGCTATACTGGAAGGGTAGAAGGTCTTGAAATTGTTTTCTAGCTAAGTAAAGCTTTGGGTATATGTTGTACCGGAGTTAGGTGACTAGAAGTGATGTCCTATAACCAGCACTAAAATGATTCTCTAGATATTAGTGAGAGATATGATGGAACTCTTGCAGTAGAACTTTGTTTTTCGGAATCTGACAGGAAAGATCAATCACAGATATCTCACACACCTCGCACTTCATATTGCCTTGCTGTTGTAAGTAACTTAACTAGGGAAAGAATAGTTGTTTAAGAACTTACCACAATCTTAGATGTCCTTCTCTTCCATATTGCAGTACTCATAACAATAGGGAGGTTGCAACCTACAGCGCCACCATCTAGCCAGTATACCAAAGTCTTTGTTTCAGGAGGGTGTGTGTGACATTCCTTACCAGGGCCATAAACTGGCGTTGTGTATAAAAGTGACGTCTGCACGTACCCTCATCAGAATGGTTTGCCGCATACAGTAGTGCTACTGTGAGTTATAGGGGGGGGGGGTGTCCTACCTGGAACCTTTACACTTACATGTAGGCCAGGCCCAGGGCAGTAGGTTGGCTATTGCATGATAGTTAGGAAAGAAACAGCGGGTAGGTGGGTGGGACTGAATACTGCAACAAGGAAGAAAAGGACATCTAAGGTAAGTTCTTACACAACTATTCTATGTCCTTCTATTTTCATGTTGCAGTATTCGTAGCAGTAGGGAGAGTACCAGAGCTTTAGGTATGAACCTGGGTGGAGGAGTGGTTTCCGTGGTCAACCAGGCCTTGGAGTATTGACCTGGCAAAACCTGCTCTTGCTTGGGAGGCCATATCCAGCTTGTAGTGCTTGGTGAAGGTGTGGACTGAGGTCCAAGTGGCTGCTTCTAAAATGGAAGTGAGGTCAATGCCTTTAATATGGCCCTGCAAGGATTTTCCATGATGGGAGTAGCACAAGCTAATGGATTTAGAGAACCATGAGGAAATGGTTTGTTTGGAGACAGCCTTCCCTAGGGCTCTGGGATGGAAGGAGATGAATAATTGGTCAGATTTCCTAACTGATTTGGTTTTGTCCAAGTAGCACCTGAGTTGCCTGTGTACATCCAAGGAATGAAGAGTCCTCTCTGAGGAGTTTTGTGGATCAGGGCAGAAAAATGGTAGGTTAATGATTTGATTTAATGAAAACTCATTAATTACCTTGGGCATGAAGGAAGGGTTGGTCCTGAAAGCAACTCTGTCCTTGTGGAAAACACGATAAGGAGAGGTAGCCATACTGGGCTTGCATCCCTGAAACCCTCCTGGCGGAGGTAAGGGCCACTAGCGGAACTGTTTTCAGGGTGCATAGTTTCAGGGAAACTGAGTGAGCTGGTTCAAAAGGAGGTAATGTTAGTTTTTCTAACACGAAACTGAGGTCCCAAGGAGGGGGAACAGATCTCCTGGGGGGTCTGATATGAAGGACTCCTTTCAGAAAAAGTTTGACTTCCAGTCTGGATGCCAGAGTGGGTGATATGGGCAGACAAGAAGAAATGGCAGATAAGTGGACTTCGACTGAAGAGTAAGTTAATCCTGAGTGGAGTAGCTCCCACAAATAGGATAGGACCATTGGTATAGGAGTAATAAGGGGGTTCTGGTTTTTACATAGAGAATCTGTGCCACTTTGATAAATAGTTTTGCCTGGTACTTGGTTTTCTGGCCTCCTGCATACATGCGTACGTCCTCTGAATATAGGTGTCTGTAAGGAATTAGAACTCTATCATCCATAAGGTCAATTTCAGGTTGTTCACCTGTGGGTAGAGTATGGATCCCCTGTCCTGTGTGAGCAGGTCTAGTCGGTGGGGTAACCTGTGGTGACTGCCCTTGGCTAGCAAGTGGAGGAGGGAAACCCAATGCTGTCTTGGCCAAAACGGGGTCACTAGTAGGATTTTGGGTTTGTCCTTCTGAATTTTCAGAAGGACTTTCTGAATTAGTGTGAAAGGAAGGAAGGCGTAAAGGTACATTCCCTCCCAAGAAAAGGAGAATGCAACCACTTTCCAAGATTGTGGATGTAGATCCCTTGTACAGAAGCTGGGCATCTGTTTGTTCTGAGGAAGGGCAAAGAGATCTGCTTGTGGAATACCCACCTGTGTGTATCAGGTTCAGGAAAACCTCTCTCTGAAGCTTCCATTCATGAGAGGGGGCAGAGGTTATGCTGAGTTTGTCTGCCATAACATTCTCTGTTGAGGGGATATACACTGCTACCAGGTGGACCTGGAAGGAAGATGCTAAGTTTCAAATCTGGATAGTCAGGCTGCATATGGGGTAGGACCTTGTCCCCCCCCCTTGCTTCTTGATATACCACAGGACAGTCATATTGTCTGTGATTACTTTCAGGCTTCCTGGCAGCAGAGTGGATTTGAAGGTTAGAAGAGCTAATAGTAATGCCCTCATTTCCTTTATGTTGATGTGGTACTTTTGTCTTAGAGTGGACCATTTGCCTTGTACTGAGAATTGTTTCTGGTTTGTTAGGAGCACGGCACCCCAAGCCAGGTCTGACGCATCTGTTGGGGGGCTGGAATCATTAGGTGGATTCCTAGATTGAGGTGCAGTGCTGACACCCACCATTGGATTTCCTTTTTTAGGCACAGAAGTAGGGGAAGGGGCGAGTCCATGGGTTGGGAGTGCTGGTACTATAGGTTTTTCAAGACCCACTGGATTTTGCGCATGGAGTCTTGCCAGAGGTAACATGGGTTATCGAGATGCCATGTGGCCTAACATTTTCAGGAATTCCTGAGCTGTCTAGGAGGAGTGGGCGAGGATCTGTGTAAACTATAGACAAAGGTCTTTGATCCTTTTGTCTGGGATGAAAGTTTTCATGCTGTCTGTTCTGATCCTGCACCCAAAGAAAACCAAGTCCCGAAATGGGGTCAGGTGAGATTTTTCTGGACTTAGGGTGAACCCTAGTTGAGTTAGGGTGGAAGACACCTATTTTATGTGAAGTAGAAGAACTTGGTAGTCTTGATGAAGGATGAGGAGTTTGTCTAGGTATGGGCATATCTGTATACCCTGAGTCCTGCAGTGAGCAATGAAGGGGGCTAGGAACTTTGTGAACACTCGAGGGGCAGTGGAGAGACTAAAGGGCAAGGCAGAGAATTGAAAATGGCAGGAGCCTAAAGCAAAGCGGAGGTATTTCCTGTAATTTAGATGGATAGGAATGTGGAGATAGGCATCCTTCAAATCCAGGGCCACCAGGAATGCTTGTGGGGGTATGAGTGACAAGAGAAGGGATAAAGAAATCATTTTGAAGCTGGGAACTCTGAGAAAGAGGTTTAGGAAAGATAAGTCTAGGATTGGCCTCCAAGGGCTGTCTTTCCTTGGTACAAGAAACATCCTGGTGTAAAAGCCTGTGTTTCTTTGTGGGCGGGTACCTGTTTTATGGTACTCCGAGTTAGGAGTTGTTGAATGATTTTTTTAAATAGGTGGATTTGTTTTTTTCTGGTGGTTGGGGAATGCCTTGGAAAGGTGAAAGCATCCACCAAGTCATGAAATATCCTCTCTGAATGATGGAGAGGACCTACTGTTCTGCTGTGATTATCCCCCAGGAGGGTAGGGAGAGAGCGAGATGAAGGGATAAGGGTGTGTTTGGGTCCAAAGGAGGTGAATCACAGTGGATGTGGTCTGGATTGGTCAAGTCTGACTCCAAAAGGATGTAGTGGAGGAGCTGGTGGAAAACCTGGGATTACATTTTTTTCTAGGTTGTCTGTGTCCCTTAGATTGGAGGAGCTGTGTGGAAGGACTGCCTTCTAACAAAGGAGGGCTTCTGTGGGTAGTTCCTATAGTATCTGGGAACAGGGGATACCAGAAGATGTTTGAGATTTTGTAGTTCCTTTCCCTTTTCTTGAAGGGATTTGAGGAGCTCAGCAGAAGCCTGTCTAACAAATGCCTTATTGTCCAAGGGTGTGTCAAGTAATTTTGTCCGCACATCCATGGTGAGAGGTTGAAGCCTTACCCAGGAGTACCGCCTTGGAACAGATCCTGATGCAGCTGATTTAGATGAAGCTTCCACAGCACCATAACTGTACTTAATGGAGTGCCTACTCACTTGGGATGCTGTGGAAAGCAGAGTGTTAACTTGGTCTTTTATGAGAGAATCTGGTACCTTGGACAAAAGGGTACAGGCTTTGGATATGGTATCTAGGACATACCTAGCCATATGTGTTTGGTAGATGAGGGCCCTTATAGCCAGAGTAGAGGTGGCATACACTTTCTTCCCTAGTCTGTCCATTAATTTGCTGTCTTTATCCTGTGGGTAAAGGACAGCAGAATGTAACTGTTTTGAAGTTTTGTCAGCAGAGACGGCTATAACAGCTGGACCTGCTAGAGGGTTTCTCAAGAGGTACTGGGTGCTCTGGGGGACCTTATAAAAATGGTCTGGGTGTTTAGAGGCTGGTGGTTGTGAGTCAGGAGACGGAAAAGCAGCCAAAAAAAAGCATCCTGGAAAGCAGGTAATAAAGGGGGGACAGCAGAAGGAGATGGGTGCTCCATTTGTAAAAGGTCAAAGTACCTTTTGTTGGAGTAAGAAACCTCTGATGCTTGCCACTTAAAATGTTCCCTCATGAGGGAGATAGTGTCCCCAAAGGTAAATTCTTCTCCTGGGGACTCGAGAGAAATGGAATCCTCCTCCTCTGGGGTAATGAAATCCTTGGGGGCATCTATTTGGGTTTCATAAGAAAAGGATTCCTCAGAAGAAGAGTAGTCTTCCTCAGATACCTGTAAGGGTGGCTGAGGTGAGAGAGTAGGGGGAAGATGTTGTGTCTGCAAGGCCTGAAATGCCTTAAAGAGACTTTGTGAGAACACTTCCCAACCAGGAACTGGTTGAGGTTCAGTGTGTTTAGCTTTTTGTTTTCTCTTCAAAAGAGTGGCCGATGGAGAAAGCATCGAGGTGGACGTCTGTTTAGTAGGAAGAGAAGGAGCAAGGCCTTCTGACTGAGTGAGTCGTGGTTCCCCTCTGCCATCAGAATCGGATGGCCAATTAGCCTCAGCGGACATACACATGGTTTCCGGCATCCCAGCTTCCATTAAGGTTCCCGGGCCTGCTTTGGAAACCGCCGTCTGAGAGGATTCTGGGCTTTCAAGTGCCTCAAGAACCTGCTCGGACGCCTGAAGCGCAGCTTGGGATTCTGGCCTATTTTTCTTGGCCTTCTTCCTTGGCGGCTTGGTGGATGGGCCTACTCCTCCTTCCATACTGAGCGCTAAGCGACATAGCCTTTGATTTTCTAAGTACAACTTCAGTGCCCCCAGGTGGCTGCGAAGAGTTTTGGGGATGAAAGATTTGCAAATGGGGCAGGAGATACTGTCGTGGGCCTCGCCTAAGCAAAATACGCACTTCTCGTGCATGTCCTTGTGAGGAATTTTGTCTCCCACAAGCACACTTCCCCTTTCTAGCTGACAGGTAAGTCTAAACTGTAATCAAAAGCAAGGAAAAAACCCAACAGCGCACTTATCTGTATTGGTCGAAGAAGCGGTTGTCTGGATTTGAACGGAATCGTAACCGGTCTTCGGAAGAAACACGATCTGCTTACAGAACTGGCAAACAGGAGTCCGACGTTCACTGCAGCAGAAAAATTCTGATGAGGGTATGTGCAGACTTCACTTTTATACCAAACGTCAGTCTATGGCTCTGGTAAGAGACGTCACATGTATCCTCCTGAAACAAAGAATTTGGTATACTGGCCAGATGGTGGCACTGTAGGCAGCAACCTCCCTGTTATGAATACTGCAACATGAGAATAGAAGGACATCAGTAATTCGTTAGTCAGCCAGGAATATATAGTGAAATTAGTTAAGTACTGTTTTTGGGCACTGTGTGAATCTATCCAACTGTGTTATTTTACTTTTTATCTCCTGTGATTAAAATTCTGGTGTTTACTTTAACTAGATAGTCAGTATTTTCATGTCTTCTTTTTGATTAATTATTAAATATTTCTGTACCTTTCACTGTGGCTGGCTTTTTAATGAATAATTTTAACATCTAAAGAGTACTTATGCTTATTTTAGTGACACTGTGGCCTCTCCTGAAAGCCTTGCTGCACTTGTCAAACTCTACCATTTTTATTAGTATTAATTTTACTCAGTATAACTGGGTACCCTTGTAAGAGCCTTACAGTGGCTGACTGGTGGCAGCTTAATTATCTTACAATATGGGGAAGGGGCACAGCTGGTAAATCTGCACCAACCTTTCCCAGGTGTATGTGTGTGTGTGTGTGTGTATGTGTGTAAATCAAATATCCAAGTGTGTGTGCCAGCTACTTGGAGCAGGGACATAGAGCTCCAAAGTGGTAAGTGTGGAGTTTTCTTTGGGGCCTGGAGAGGAAGAGTCCAGCTCCAGGTCTAGTGTGTGCTCATAAGGGAAACTGCGCTTGGTGCAGGCCAAAGCAATGCAATAACAAAAATAGATGGAAATTTATTTGTTTTAACTGGGCTAGTCCCACTACGCTAGCAGCCTCTTTTCAGAGTAGACCTGAGGTGGTATTTATACTACTAGGGGAAATTTGACCACAGAATTGGAGAACTTCCCCTACCCTTTTCAAAAGGTGCAGTGGGATCTTTTACATCCACCTGAGCTACCGCCAACTCAGGCAGACGGGGCCTTGGTTTAACATTTTATCAGAAGGACAAAACACACTGAGTGCAGCACCCCTTATACTACACTGCACTGTAAGCAACTGATTTACCTGGTGTGGGAGTAAAACACACAGGCTTTGGCACCAAAGGCAAGTGTGACAATCGTTGTGCAACTAACACTAAAAAAGATTCAATTCCTCCACCCTGCCAGAGGAAACAAATCATTAACAAGTCGAAGCATTAATCATCTGTACTAAATGGAAAGGATAATACTGCGGTGGTGGTGTTGTGGTAGCGTTGTCGCCTCACAGTAAGACGTTGTCCGGTTCAATTCTCAGCTAGAGCGTCTTCTGCGTGGAGACGTGTGAATGGGCGTACCTTCATTGAAGGTTGTGCGTCAGGGCTGGCAACTCGGCATGTAAAAATCTACTGCCAATCATTAGCGGACTGGAGTTCCACTGTGGCAAGACCTAACCACGAAAAGCCGAAAGACACAACAACAACTAAATGGAAAGGATATGCAAACTTACTGGAAGCCTCTCCTCCCTGCTGCAAGGAAACAAAATGCTTTTCCATCTTTAAAAATACATGTAATAACTTTAGATAAAAAGAGACGAAATGTGCAGAGCTTCAGGGGTTACATTTTCTCTAAGATCCAGAACCCAAAAATAAATGGGGAGATGACTAAAATGGTTTAAGGACAAGTGTGATACTTCCTTTTGGAGGAAACATGAGCTGGACCTAAGATCAAATAAGGCTCTATACAAATAAAGAAACACCACTGGAATAGCCAAAGACAAAGGTAGACCAAAATTTACCATAAACTTGCATTTATTACTCGCTTTCGTCAGAAACTTCTTCAAAAAAATAAACAGATACATTAACTCACAATACAGATTTAAATAATCAGAATGAACCAATAAAAATGCACTTCAATTATGAAATCATTAAAATCAATTAACAAGGTAAAAATACAAAAAAATTACCAATATCACATTACCTGAGCGGAATACAGAACATCTCAGATATTCTAGTTCGGATGAGGACATTGATACTGTAGCGGACTTTAATGTTCACACTGTGACTGCACAATGTAATCAAATGGAAGAAACTCAGACCAACAATTTTGCTTACACAGACATTGCTTCTGTGTTCAGTAATGTTTCTGATCCTTTTGTGTTCTCTGACAAACCAGTAAGTACTGCAGAACTTACACTTTACAGAGATAAATGTGAGACCCCTAGTAGATTGCTTAAAAATGCAAGAGTTTAGACTTGGAAAAAATATATTTTCAACATTGTATTGAATTAAAAATAGTTCCAAAAGGGTTAAGGTTCTTTAAGTGTCCCAACAGTGTAGAACCGACAAATCCCTTTTATGAGACTTTGAAAGAATTTTTTTAATACTGCTGGTATTAATTTTCTAAAATTGCTCATTGACAATAACAGTGGTTTGCTAGCAGAACTAAAAAAATATATATATTACTCAACTTGATCAATGCATCCAAAATGACTTTCATAATAAAATAGGTGAGCTATGAGAATATCAAAGTATTTTAGAAGAAGTTGGAAAGCATGAACAGACTGTTATTAAACGTAAAAGTTCCAAGTTGTTAAGAGATATAGCAGCTTATGAAAACGATTCCTCTTACCCTGTGTTTGAAAATGTTGCTAAAAATGTTAAATGAGCAATTAATACCAATAATAAATACAATGGTGGTTCCAGACGTAAAAACTCTAAAATGGGTCAGTTCCACTTTAAGGGAACAAGGGCAGGGACCTCCAATGGCTAATTATCACAATTTATTCAGGAAGTGATAAAAGTTCCACCTCTGTAGTGGATCTGCTTTGCCATGAAGCATCAGCTGCCTCTTCCTATCCTGAGACTTCAGCAACAGCCTCTACTACTAACACCACTGACATAGGAGCTAGGCCGAAAGTTTTTTTAAACTCAGAAATGGAAGGGAAAGGTCCCAAAACCAGAATGGCAAAGAAAAAGGACAGAATGGCTTCAGATTCTTCCATTGACAGTTAAGTGGACATTACAATGTTGCTGACAATGTAATTAATCTATCTAGTTTTGTTCTGAATGAAAACCACTGCAAAATTGTAAAACTTGGTTTGAATTTTATACCAGCTAAAAAAGCCAATGTAAGTAACACTTTGTTGGGCTTGAAGAAATGTGTTAGGTCTGAGTTTAAATTTCATTTTAAGAGATGTTAACATGAATAGCAGTTGTTTTGTTAAGCCTTCACCTTTTAATCCTATACTTTCCCATACTTTAAAAGTATTTGAAACTGTTTGTCAAAGACAGATAAAGGAAGTGCTGAATCATGATAATTTAACAAACAGAAATAAGTATTATAATCTTACTAAGGATGATAAAAAGGCTTTAACTGAACTAATGAATAATGAAAAAAAAGAATTACGAAAACTGGGGAACCCTTGTAATAATGGACACTGAACGTTGTTACCAATACTGAAACGTGCTAATGGTAATTTGATCAAAACTATGTATGATTTTTGTAACACTGAAAAACCCAGACTGGGGGGTTTGTTAGGAATTCCAAAGATTCACAAAAATCGAACAACCCCCCCTTTTAGACCTATCGTATCTGCCCCAACTATATAACTGAATGTGTTTCATTGATGGTCGACTACTTTTTCAAGCCTTTAATGTTTAAACTGTACTCTTACCTTAAAGACTCATGGGATTTTTTGAATTGTTTTAAAAAATTTTCAGCAAGTGTTGCGTTTGACCCAAGTAAATACATTTTTTTCACAGTAGATGTGGTATCTTTATTTACTTGTATTCCACACGATACTGGTGTGGAATATGTTAGACGGTTTTTAAACAGATTTTCTGAATTTTCTAATCAAGTTAATTTCAACTGTGAATTACTGGAAATTTTATTAAACAATTATTTTATGTTTAATAAAAAGATTTTTGGACATATTAAGGGAGTAGCAATGGGGTCCCCCACTGCCCCCCTCTTTTGACAATATGGTAATGGGTTGGTGGGAATACCAGATTTTGTTTAGTTTTTTTTTTTAACCATTTCCAGGTTATTTTTTATAAAAGATTTGTGGACGATTTAATTTTTGTAATAGAAGGTAATTTAGATAGAGTCCATGAGTTTGTAGGAGCCTTAAATCAGGGCTCAGAGTTTTTGAAATTCATTCTTGGAGATGTGGGGTTGAAAGTCAATTCTTTAGATGTTAATTTAGAATGGGATTTGTGCTTGAACAGGTTTGTCAGTCAAACATATCGTAAGGACACATTTACAAATAGTTAGTTACATTACCAGAGTTTACATCCTTCTTTTATGAAGAAAAATATTCCAAAAGGGCAGTTCATAAGAGCAAGCCATATGACTAGTGAAAATTCACATTTTTTAGATGAAGTAGAATTTATTCATTTATTTCTTGAAAGGGGCTATCAAAAGGTTCAGTAAAAAAACACAGCCGAGTTTATTAGCAAAAGGATGCCCCATTATTCCCCTATTCTTGTTGTTCCATTTGTTAATAATATTAGTAATAAAACCAATAAAGGACATACATACTGCAATTTGGACAGGACAGTTGATTCGGTGCTTATTCAAAACATTGGAAAACTGGAAAATTTTGGAATGAAACCAAGATCTTTTTAAGGTCGTTGGAACCGGACCTTTTTTGTGTTTAAGAAATATTGTAATTTAAAATTTTTATTTGAAAAAATGAAGTAACAACTGGTAACAGGTTAACTAACTGTAATAGAGCCCTAGGTATGTTTAAATGTGGTTGCTGTAATACTTGTAGGTATATTTTGGAAGCATCATACACAACTTTAGCACACACGCCTTATACTATCAAAGTCCCTGGTCATTTCAATTGTAAAAGTAAAGGGTTGATTTACATTGGGGTGTGTTCCCACTGTGGTGCCTTTTACATTGGGATGACCACTCTTACACTGCATACTAGAATTAGGGAGCATTATTACGATATAAAAAAGAAAGATGTTAAAAATGCTTTTTATAAGCATACACTTAGATGCCCTCAACACAACAAATTTCTGTTTTCTGTATTGGAACAAAAGGAACTGGATGTGAGGGGTGGAGATTTTAAAACTCTATTAGAACAAAGAGAAGCTTTGTGGCAAATAACATTAAATTCTGATCCAGAACAAGGATTAAATGAGGCTGTGAATATTAAATGTTTTTTAAAACACGGTAGGGTGAGATATTGGTCATTTTTTTGTATTTTTACCTTGTTAATTGAATTTAATGATGTCATAATTGAAGTGCATTTTTTATTGGTTCGTTCTGATTACTTAAACCTGTATTGTTAGTGAGTTAATGTATCTGTTTTTTCTGAATAAGTCTCTGATGAAAGCAAGTAACAACAGCATGTTTACACTAATTTTTGGTCTACCTTTGTCTCTGGCTATTCCAGTGGTGTTTTTTTCAGTTTTGGCTTTCTGGAATCATGAACTTTTGTGGTTTTCTTCTCAACAAATAAGGTTATGCTGCTTGAGCTCAGAGATCCTGATAGCAGATGTGAAGGACACGAGGAGCAACAACGTCTAAAACTTCAGTGCTACCATTACTTATCAGTTTGAAATGTGGGAACAAAAAGCCTGTTAATCAAAGTTCAAGGCCCACTAAAATCAGGAGTTCTTCAAATGTGGGAATAAAAGGGGAACCCCATTAAGCAGTTGCTTGACGAAATAGTGCTGAACCACAGTTCTGCCCTTTACAAAACTATTATGGGCAGAGATGCCAGAAATATGCACCCTGACTCTGGAATAATAAGACACCAAAGGCATACACAAACATGAGATAAATCAGAGTAATACAAGCTACTTAAATCAGGTAACACATAATATGTACCTGGCAAATGTGAAAACCTTACACTTTTAAATGTGCATCTCACAAGTGCAAACTTCCAGATGGCCTCCATTATCTCCAAGACTACAGCCCGGAAGTCATGTGGAAGCAAGGTATCTAAGCAAAATATCAAGACCTGAAGAGGATTCAGCAGATGTCCTAAATGAGAGGGACTCCTTTGCTGCTCTTTAACAGTTTTCTGCACAACCACAGAGAAGACATTCTGAAATCATACCATTATCAGCCAAAATAACAGAATGAGTTTCAGTTCTTCCTCTCCAATGAATTTTGAAATGAGGCACAGAGTAAGAAGAAAAAATAGTTAAGTATACTAGAATTTTCCATACCACAGAAACCAAGAATTCTTTCATGATCAACTCTCCCTTTCACTCTTAAAACTGAACAGAAGGGAAGGAAGACCATGTGCCTCTGTATGACTACAAGATTCATCTTCATGTACCTTATTTACAGAAAATCTTGGTCACGCAAGAGTGTCGGATCCTCACCCCTGGGTAAAAACCAGAGCAGAGTTCAGAGTCCACTGTAGCATCTAACAATCATGGGATGTGAACAGCTGCAATGGTGACATCCTGTCTATGGTCCACTGTCAGTTATACAGTCTCAGCATATACAGAACAAACTCTACTACAACTTGCTGTGAGGGGAAGGTTAGTTTTTGCTTTTTTTGTAGTTTGTATTGCTTCTTTGCCTCATTCTATGTTGTATATTGTATATAAGCACTGTATTGCAGCAGCATGAGGCTATGGTGAGACCAGCACTAATAGAAGCCATTCAGGTGACTCCCCTCTTTTCATCATTCTTGACAAGTTAATTCATTCTTTTCAATAAGCACTGCTTGACTTGTTTCTAACCTCAGAATATCTGCCTAAATACGTCATCCATAAATCATCAGGGTCTACTTTTTAGTTTTCTGTCAGGTGTTTGGCAATGCACTGTACAGAAGCAGACACCTTTAGTTGACATTTTTTCTGTAAAAGCACCACTGAAATTTCACCCATACCTTGTTGCGCGCAGAATAACTAGTCTGCAGTGACAAGCATTGCCCCCAGAGTTGCAAGCTGGATTATCCTGACATTACTTTGTTTTCACTCCAACTGAGCAATTAAAAAAGGTCTGTTACCATGGATATGAACTGTCTCACTATATCTACATTTCCAGCTTGGTTGACAGTGGCATTCTGAGACTATGTATAAATTGCCTAATGTGTACTGAAAACCAGTTAATTCTCTAACAGTTTTGGTGTGAGAGATATGTATTTACACATTACTGGAGACAAAGCTCTCACATAACAGCACTCCTAATGTCAATAAGGTTGTCAGTAGTACACATGCTGTAGCTACCATACACAATTCAAAGCACACACATAGACCAACACATGCTGAGGCACTTAAATGTAACCTTCTTAAACCCCAAAGACCTCCTAGAAAAAGTACACATAAATAACCCCAGCACCCCTGAATGGGCCCTTTCAAAACAACACCCACACCCACATCAGCACATGGAGCCTCACATTCTAAGCACATAAGGCAAGCCACCACATAATCCAACATTCTGGTCAATGGAGACTACACTGTGAGATAAACGGATGTCCCTCTTACCAGGCCGAGTAAGAAGAAAGTCACAATTAGTTGCTTATCAGGCACCAGGCTCCACCACATTACGCACGCACTCAGGTCATTGGACCAGAAGTACCAGTATAACTCAGTCCATGTGGGTGTTAATGACCTGAGACGTACCTACTTAGACTATATGAAGAGACACACATGGAGCTCTCAGAATGCGTGTCCCAGGCTGGAATAAGCCTAGCACTGAGCAGCATTTTACCTTCTCCAAGGATGATGCCACAATACGAACAAAAGATGACCGTCTTTAATAACTGGCTTAGTTTCTGGTGTCATTCTAAGGGGGTGCAATATTTGTCAGCACGGAAGAAAACAGTCAACAGACAATGCAGCTTTGTCAAGAATGGTCTGCACCTCTCCCCTCTAGCTTCTTAATATTAGCTAAACATTCTCCTCCCCACAGTGTCTTTTTTTAGGCAATGCTAAAGTGAAAGTACTTCCAACATAGTAAATCAAACCAAGAAAATCTGAAGGTGTTAGTGTTCAATGACAGAAGCCTTTAAAAAAAAAACTCCACTCCCTACAAGCCCTCATCACCCTAGAGAATGCTGACATCTGTGCGGTCACTGACATGGGTTAAAGCCATGGAAAGCAAACCAACTGTAGAAGATTATACTGCCTTCCACAAATTTAGACCAGCTGCTACACAGACACTGGAGCTAATGGCTGAAGTGTCTCATTTTACATCAAAAATAAATATACCTCAAGACTGGTCAAACAGTGCAATACACTTGAGCTTCTCCATGTTCAAATCACCCCAGGCAAAATCCAATACCACTTCCTTGTAAGCTATACGTCCCCTTATATGACCCATGAAACCCATATTATGGATTTATACTTAATGGAAGCACTCACCATTCAACACAATACCATATTCATAGGCAACTTTAATTATCCTATTATTAACTGGGAATCATGTACTACACCAAACGTACAAGCACAGAGCTTCCTGGATTTTGTAAACACAAACTCCCTGGACTAGACTGTCAATACACCAACCAGGAGGCAACCATACTGGATGTGGTCCTCACTGATATGGGAGAGTGCTGCACACCTACTGCAATGTCTTCTCTGGTAAGGTCAGACCACAAAATAGTCTTCTTTGAAGTGAAAACTAAGTCTAGAACCCCATACAACTCCGGAACAATCAGAAAATACTCTAAGGCTAACATCCTAATATTAAGTGATAACCTGGCAGAATTTCAAGCCTCCATAAACCCTAAGAACACTGTTGCCTATGCTGAACTGTTCACTGAAACCCTACACAAGCATGTTAACAGCTACAGAGAGGTAGCTGTACCCACCAGGAAGAAGTACAAACTTAACTCAAAAAACAAGCCACCCTGGCAGAATCAACATCAGCTGACTGTGTAACAGAAGGAAGAAAATCATGGCAATAATAGAGGTAAAGCACTCTCAAACCAAATAACTCAGAACAAATAAAGTCTACCAAAGCCAAATTTGAGGTAAATTTGGCCTCCCAGACTAAAGGCAACTACATATTCTTTAGCTATGTTCACAACCTCAAAGGCAATACATAAATGAGTGCAGAATTTATAGTTAACAGCACCACCTACATTGAGACAGAAGATACAACAAACTTACTGGTTGACAAATTCAGTTCCAACTTCACCCTCTCTTCCCCTCAACCTTCTATCAGGATATGACATATAACTCCCTCTGCTGTCACAAAGGAACTGGTCCTTAATGCACTCTCTAAGGCCAAAAATACTGCATCAGTGGGCTCTAATATACCAGGATGCCTTCTAAATAGCATGAAACATAACCTATCAGGCCCAATGGAATTCCTACTTAACTGTGCCCTCCAAACAGGCTTTGTGTCTCATGAATGGAGAACAACAGTAGTCATCCCCCTGCATAAAGGTGGTACATCTACAGACCCATAAGTCTCACTAGTCTCATATGCAAAGCTGTGGAAAGAATGATCATGGAAATAATCAATAATGGCATAGGAAACCTCCAGTCACTGAACTCAACCCAATTTGGTTTCGTCAAGGGCATGTCATGCCTACTCAACCTGGTGGACTTCTTTGAGAAGGTCACCAAAGAAATGGATGAGGGCAAAATGGTTCACATTGCCTAACTTGACTTGGAGCTGACACTGAATCCCCCACTGACACAAATGTTCTCCAGGAAGGGCTGACACAGGCAAACAGGCAAACAACTGGTGTCACAGCCATGGACAAAAACTATATTCCAACAAATGCATAATAGTACTCTTCAGTAAGCCATCCACCCAGTTAAGTATCATACTGACACAACCTTAGAGTTATTCCAGTAGTCAGGGACTTGGGGACACACACACACTAATCCAGACTTTGACCATCGTTTGTCTACAGTAATGAGGAAATCATTCTATGTTGTGAAACTTATAAACAAAGGTATGGCATATAGGTCCAAGGAAGTCATTGTTCCGCTGTATTCGCCATTCGTGAGACCTGTCACTGAGTATAATACCCCCTTTGGTATGTACCTAACAAGGCATATCCAACAACTGAACATAAACAGATGTTTCTCGCTAAAAAATACAGGGCATATGTAACATGTTCTGTACACAATGCCTCAAGGCTCTATCCCTGTATTCTGTCTCCTACAGATTGTTGAGAGATATATGCCTGGCATACAAGGCATTGTCAGACCTCACTCTGGTGGACCTACTGCATATTCGCAAAACAAATAGCACCAGAACTGCCCATTCTAAAGACTTAAACCTTGCTTGTTTTATAAACAGGACCTCCTGGAGTTCCAGAGACTACCCCATCTCTGGAAGAGGCTCCCTATCCATGGGAACACCGCTTCACATTCAAGTGAAACTTGGACAATTGGACAGGGAACAGGAAATTTATCCATGCTATGTCTCGGATGGACACAGGCATCCTGTAAATGATTCATCTCCCAGGCCCCTGCCTATAAATGTTTCATCTCCCAAGCCCCTGCTTACACTTATAAAGGGTACCAGAACTTGTCAGAGACTTGGGATGTGCGTCTAGGCTTAAAAAGACCCTTGTGAAAATTAGCCTAGTAAACACTTATGAACCTATGTACTGCACCAAGCACTGTTTTATTATTTTTTTTTTAAACACACATTGCGAATGTCACATGGGAAACAGTGTACTTAAGTTGGGACCAAAATGGAAAGAATGAACAAAAAGATACTCTCTGGTATGCTGTGTTAAAACAAAGAAATAGGTAGGAATGTGCTCTTCCCCTTTAGTGCTATTAGCAAAGAAAGTAAGGTATTCACAAATTCAAGGATATAACAGGTATGGTACTCAAGAAAAGTTACTTTTATCTGCAAATGATATATTATCTTTGACAAATCCAAAAAAGTACATTTCAGTGCCGTGTTGCACTGAAACACTTTCAAGTATTTTCAGGATATAAAATTCATGAAGATAATAACAAGGCTACAGCAGTAAACTATGTACCCATTCCGGAAATGGTTCAGTAATACTTGCACGAATAAGGACACAATAATATGTAACATTTAGGCATGTTTATTAAACAGATATTGTAACGGCAGCTAAGGATATATGGGAAGAAACTAAAAATATAAAACAAAAACGGAGAAACTCGAAGCTCTTAATTATGAATATAGATAGTAAGATAAGAGTAAAACATGTTTTAGGCCCTTTAATATTGTCCCTTTAATCTTGTTTACAGGTTAGGCATATATTTATCAACCAGAGAAATAGGTGTGGATGATAACAGAGAGATTAATTTTTTGGGGAGGCAAAGATGGCAAGGCTTCAAATAGAACAGGGTGGTTCAAGGTTACCCACTAAGGATGACATATATAACTCAAGCAGAAGGACAAAAAATTAAGTGGAAAAGGATGATGAAATAGGGAAGGGGGGATTTTGAGACAGAGATTAGGATTTTCTATACAAGGCCTTTGAGTATAATATTCTGTATAGTTATTTTACCCAAGTAGAACAGTTTGTGCTTTTGTTCTGCTAAGAACTAAGCCACAGTGCAGAGGGAAGGAGCCTCAACTTTGTAGGCTGGCCAGATGTATGGGTATCATAGCAGATAAGTCATACTTGTGAGGTATAATGCAAAAGTGATCTTAAAAATGAACTATAAGAAAAATTACAGGAAGCTAGAAAATTTAGGAAAGCGGAATGGAAAGGCAATTTATAAAGTAACAACGTGAAGAACTCTGTAGGGCACCCAAATATGCAAACAAATGTGCAGAAGATTTAGGATTTTTTTTTTTAGATATTATATCAGACACAGACTTCAAATGACTTTTCCTTAGGTAGACAGCAAATGCTGAAGATGTGATATGGAAGAGAGAGGTAACTGGGAACAATTTTTTTGAAACTGAAATGAAGTGAAAAGTTTTAACCCCCCCCCCCCCCCCCAGAGTATTTTAACAAATTTGTTGGGGGAAGATGTGTTGTACCTAATGAAATAATTATTTTGAGAGGGGACATAGAATCTCAACTGCATAGAGATACTAAAGTTTAATCCTCTGGCTGCCAAAAAACAGCCATTAGAAAACAGAATCAAAACTTCATCAAAAGTAATAGAAATTTGGAATACTGTAAAGGAGATAAAAGAACTGGAGATGGGATTCATTAGGAAAAGGAAGGAGCAAATTTCACAGATATAAATGTAATTTGAGGGAACACTGCATGCAGAATGTTCTTGAGGAGAAGTGAGGTTTAAAGGAAGGGGAGAAAGGAGGAATGTATGCAATGCTGCAGTTAAAAACATGTTGGCATACAGACATGAAAACAACAAAGGAAGCATATTATGACTCTGCTTTTCTGCTAATGTATGAAAACTAGTTATAGATGAAAATGTGAAGATTTAATAAAGATACTGAAAAACTGAACTAGTGTTTGAGGAGCAAAAAATAAATGAATTGTGCAGGGGTTTGGTGAGCCCTATAATTCCAGCTTGTGTTGTTACAGCATGCACCAAAAGGAAGCATACACTCCTCCAAGTCGGGGGGGGGGGGGGGGGCGACTAATTTTTTGATGACCTGGTGATAACAGGAGTGGTAATCTCAATGGTAAATATTTGAAATGTCAAGACTCATGAGTGAATGGCTGAAAAAACAGACTTACATATACTAAGTCTGAAATGGCTATTTCTTGGTATAGTCATTTTTCTCTGCGGTATGGAGATCTTGAAGTTAGTACATGCAAGTTCAGGGTGTGTGGGAGGCTCCCCCCTCCAGACACACACACACATCAGTAACTGTAGGGCAGTCTGCACCCTGCAAAAAAAGAAGTTTGAAGAAGAGTGATGTTCAAGATTCCCTCTTCTGCATTTTCAGTCAGCCGAAATTTCAATAGGCAGGTAGTCTCAGCAGTTACTCACTGCTTACAAAAGCAGGTATAAAAATCCTTCTAAATCACCTTAACCCTTTACAAATATACTTAATTTCTCCAAGAAGACCTATATGAGCACCAAAAAATGGACTGGTAAGAGGGAACGGAAAAGGAGGAACTAAAATAAACAAGAACGTAAATACTCCAACAGCAGGAAATGTATTAAACCCGTGGCAAATCAACTGAATCATAAATACATAAATATAAAATAAATTATCTGTGTAAGTGCAATGCAGGGGGCATTAACTCCTACTTAATCTAAACCTCCAGTGCAACACCCATCTTCAATCTTCTCACCACCAACTGATGCCAGAAATAAATATACTTAACAAACCTATACATAAAGGGCAGTTTTGTGGTGTACAAGAATAATGCTCTGTCACAGCACACTCAAATTCAAATAGTGACTTGGGCTCCTGCAGGAGCTGGCAAGGAAGGATGGAATTCAGTGGACAGTGTCTGTTCATCTATCTTGGAGGAATGTGACATCCAGCACGATATCTACCCTGTGAAGCTCTAGTCTATTAAACCTACCCTGCCATGTGCAAATCTCACCTCTACAGCATAGCTTTGAAGAACTGCAGGTGGGAGGTGCTCTGAGAGGGATGGGGGAGGCCACTATGTAGGACCAGTACAGCTAGCCTGTTCTCTACTAGTTGACTAACCATGGGTGCACAAGTTCATGCGGACCCTCAGGGAGGAACAAATGGACTATATGGCTCTTACCTGACTGGTAATCCCTGGCTCCCTTGACCACATCAGAATACAAAGCTAAACATTTCCTACTTTGTTTAAATAGCCCATTCAAGTGACATCATGAATTCACTGACTAACCAAAATTGTGAGAATAAAATTATATACATACAGGAAGTTATAATACAACATTTAAAATAATACACTAGATAAAGGCTTTTATAATAAATCCATAATAAATAAATAAATAATTATAAATACTCGGCTTGTACAACAACAAATGATAAAGCATGTGTATTACAACTTAACCATCTTACTGGTAAAATAATGAAGGCTTTTCAAAGTAATTGGAATATTTTTAAGACAAATAATGAGATTTTTAATAAAGCTGGAGAAAGGTCTAGATTTGTTAATAAAACCAGGGCAAATTTTAAGAAGCTTTCTGAATGTAAACTAGAAGGAAGAAAAACAGATTTTGGGTCTAGGGCATGTGGTAGTTGCAGTTAGTGTTCATATATAATTACAACCCCTTGTATAGTTTTAAATAATTGTTTAAAAAGTTAAATTTTTTAAGAAAGAAAACTGTTGTACAAGCAGAGTGATTTATTTAACTGTGTATGACATGTACAAACTTTTATGTGGGTAAAATGGATCGTACACTAAATGCAGAATATATGAACATTTAAATGAAATGAAAAATTAAATCTCTGTATAAGCATTCCCTGTTTTGCACAGCTTTCACACAAAGTTCATGTTTGGTATTTTAGATATAATTAAATTGGATCAAAGGGGAGGAGACTGGAAAATAATTTAAGAAAGAAAGTGACTGAGTGGCAGCTTAGATTACTGCAATGTCCCCCCCCCCCTGGATTAAATGACATATCAATTTCCCCTATGTTAAATGAAAGAACTAATATTTATATATATATATATATATATATATATATATATATATATATTATTTATTTATTATGGATTTATTATAAAAGCTTTTGTCTAGTGTATTATTTTAAATGTTGTATTATAAGTTCCTGTATGTATATCACTTTATTCTCATAATTTTGGTTGGTCACTTGAATGGGCTATTTAAACATAGTAGGAAATGTTTAGCTTTGTATTCTGATGAAGTCACTCACAATGAGATGAAAGCGCTTAATACTGTTTTTTTTAATTAAAAGTTTGTTCGTGTGATGTATTTGGATCGTTTTTTAGTCTTTTTTTTTTTTTGGGTTGTTTCTGGTGCTTTGGCTTTGTGTGTCCCTTGACAACATAACAAATAGGTACAGGCAAAGTGGTCATCATGCTCATTCCTGTAGGGATGTATAAAAACATTAAAAAAAATAAATTCTTACAATGCATCAATTTTCGCCATGACTAAAAATTAATTTCTTAAAACTCAGAAGCACTCCTGAGACAACAGTAAGGGTTTCAGGAAAGTGTGTGTGTGTGTGTGTGTGTGTGTGTGTGTGTGTGTGGGGGGGGGGGTAGAATTTAGCCCAGCCTTGAGGTGCAGAGGAATGATGCCCTGACTACAGTCTAGCTGACCCATGTTCAATTTCTGATACAGAAACAGAGGATGAGCCTGAATGGCCAATGCCACCTTCACATCCTCAATGGAAGTAAGGAGGGTGTTTGGCCCATACTATTGGTGACTTCTAGAGATTGTTGCGTGTATCATTTGACTGCAGACACTTGAGAATGCTGCATATGGCAGGGACCCTTCTGCTGAGCCGTGGAAACAGGAGGGGGGTGTGGGTGTGTTTGTGTGTGGCAGAACTCATACCTCCTCTCCCAACCAGGCAGCTACAGGGAGTCCGCAAGCAGCCTAAAGGAAAGAATGATATGTAAGCAAATCTGCGGTACTCAATACCTGGCCTGCTCCCTACCATTAGACTCTAGTCACCTTGGGTTGAACTGATAGGTCAATAAGGATTCATGGGCAGGAATGAGTAGACTTGTAGGTCTGACACCTAGCTTAGGGATGCCTAGTACCCAACCCAAATGGCTAAATGGGTACAAGAAGTGTCACGTAGAGATGGGTAGAAGATAAACATTTAAAAAACAGTTTCTAACAAAGGTGGAAGGCAAACATTTGAAAAAAAAAAGTTTCTAACAAATATGAAACACATTCAAGGAATAAAAACAAATACATTTTTAGCTTATCAGCTGATACGAAAGAAGACCTTCAAAACTGGATCTATGACTGGAATATCCTCTCTCTATCAATTCAGTTATTATGCTTAAACTCACGTCTGACAGCAGATGCACCTTTTGCACGCATGTACAACGATGTCAAATTTCAAACCATGACAACACTGACTTGCCCTGTGTCTACGAAATCACCCAAGCCACTAGGTGAGTGCATTCTATCTACCCACTAAGCACCAACACTGCACAAAGATATTTAAATAAATACAATCCTAAGTTAGTAAGAACTCCAAGTGCGTCTGCTGAATAGTGAAGCCATCTGTTTACAGGGGAAGGCAGAAGAGTAATCATAACCCCCCAGGTACAACCCTCTCACAGATGGACTGATTCAGTTAGTCTGTATCTTTTATGTCAAACAATGACAGGATACATCTTCAACTGAAAGGAAGGAATCACAAGAAATATAAATGCGTACACACACATAGAGGAGTCAGATGATGGTCTAGACATGAAAGTTCAAAGGACAAAATCCAGAAGTATCAAAAGTATCATGATTCCTAGAGTCACAGTTCAAGCAAAACACTTTGGGAAAGCATGAACAGACGACTGACTTAAACAATAATTTCTGGAAGAAGACATTTTTTATGAGGAAAGTGTTGAAAGCAGACATGTCCCTGGTAAAATGTCCTTTAATTTCCAAATGCGGGGATTTACCTGATGGCAAAAGATGATGCAGGTGGCAATCCATATGAAGAGATTTTGGTAATCATACTTTTAAATAATGCTCATTTGAAGACACAGATTTAAAATCTTTTTGATACTTGGCTCTTCTTCAACAAACATATCCACCCCCCTTCCTTTCACTTCAACAATGCTTTACCTTTTTCCTTCTAATTTTTTAGCTTGGTAATCAAGGTGTCATTCAGAGATGTGCTCTCTTCTTTCTTAGCTAGACAACAATAGTAAAAATCTTTTTAAGGCACATTAATATTACCTTGCTGTCCTGCAGAACTTTGTGTTGCATCTTCACCCTAAAATTCAAGACAGTAATTAAACAGTTACTCAGTAAATATGCAATTTACAATATTGATTTTCCTTTTACAAACACAATAAATTGCTCCTTGATGCAGTATTTTTGTTAGTCCCTCATTTAAGAAATCAACAAAGCAGAAAGCATTACAACTGATTTCTAGTAAAGCATTCAAGCTAATGAGAAATACAGAAAATATAACACAACTAGACATGCACAGAATAAAGCAGCATGATAACTGACAAGACTTGCTAAGCATGAATGTTGGAGACAAAATATGTTGTGTAATACACAATTAAGTTTCTAGGGTGCTAACATACTGGGTAGGGACAGAAAAGTACTGTCACTAAATACATTTAATTTACACAGTACAATAAATAGATTATATTCTGTTCAACTTCGGGAAAGTGAGTAAGCACCTTCCTGTAGCTCCAGCTCCCCCCACCCCCCAGTCTAACTGCTCTTATCAATTTTTTTGTTAAACTTTCCTACACCTGCCCTTGGGGGAAAAAATGCGGTTATGAAGCAGCATTTCAAAAAACTGAGAATCATATCTTTATGTAGCATAGCAAAATGAACCAAGATGGCATAATTTCAAGTTAACAGCTACACACAAATTTAGCATCTTATATATTCCACATCTGAATGTCCTTTAACAAATTATATCAAGTCACTGTTGAGAACCTGTGTTGTGTCAAATGCTTTAGAAAGTACAGCTGTGTGAGTAAACGTACCATAACAGTATATGTTCGAATGATCAGTGCTGCAGTAGACTAAACTCTACAGGTTATATCCTGCTAAGGATATAACAGTCAGCCAGCTTTCAAAGCTTCATAGTGCTTCCCACACACCCAGACCATTAAGTCTCCTCAAGATGAACTAAGAGACTAGTTTGGGTGCCAAGTCCTTCAAATCTTTCATGCCAACAGAGAGAGGGAGACTAAAGCAATGAGAAGTACAATGTTAAGAAAATAATAACAGATGTCTACACCACAGCATAAAGAATAAGGACGGTGGAGGGAGGGAGCAGCTACTGTAGCAGTGATCATTCAACCATTACCTTTGTGGTAAGTTTACTTGCACAATTGCATTATGTTCTTCATATGGATCACTACAGCAGTTGCCTAAGCTATATGGGTAGATTATCACAACTTAACATGACTGGGAGGAGTAAAGATTAGGGTCCAAGAGGTCTTGGACAGTGGTCCAAGCAAAGCCTGTCCTAGATCAGGAGAAGGACACTTTTATAAAGAGCTTTGTAAACATGTGCACAGAAGACCAAGATGTTTCTTACAGAATACTTTGTGTTTTTTTGGAAAGTGTTAGATTTTAGATGAAACGAAGACACCAGTGGAATGAGCCCCGAATCTGCCTGAACAGTTTTATTCTGGTAGATATAACAAAAGGTAATGGCATGAGACAACCATTTGGAAATACTCTGATTTTACAAGTCCTTTTTTTCTTACCTTTACAAGAAAAGAACTGATAAAAAGTTTTGAAATATTTTACTCTGTCAAGATATCACCCAAGCTGTTTGTCAGCATCCATAGGTGTGTAGTTTCATAGGTGTGTGTGCACTAGGCTAATGGCCTTGGAGCCTTTACGAGCCTAGCCCATAGGATTACCCTGGCATCGTGCCACCCAACCTTAGTTCCTAGTGCCTCTGTCGAGTAGAGCCACTGGAGCGATTCCCCGGGGTGAATTTTCTAGTTCCCATCCACTCATCAAGATTACTCTTGAAAACGGCCAGTGAGGTGCTCTGCTTGACATGTATGGGAAGTCTGTTCCACAGCATGGGCAGTCTCTGGGTTATGAACCTGTCCCTCCAGCATGTTCTGTTAATTGTGGTAATGAGGTTGAGGTCTCTGGAGCGTGTGGTGCGGAGGGATTGGGATTTCTTTAGATGTAGCATTTCTAACAGAGCTGGGTCAGACATGGCTTTGTAAGTCAAGCAGAGATCGCCTCTAAGTAGACGATATGAGACAGAGAATAGTATTCACTGTTGCAGTCATTACAATTGTTTTATCCTGCTGGCAGGCTACCCGCAATCGGCCTGAATTCCAAAGTCTAGGTCTGGCGTCGGTTGCTGTCGCCTCTTCCCTGACGTCAGTGCGCCAGGGGTATAAATGATGCAGCCGACGCAATTTTCTTCAGTTTTTCTTGCTCCAGATGTCAGGTGCCCCCAAAAGGGTAGGCTAAAAATATATCCATAAATCATGCATGCACCAAAGTAAATAATTCCTTCCTCTACAAGCAAATACACCACTTAGGTTGTATAGAATAGAGAAGTACAGTTAAGTTCCAGCAAAGTTAAGGGGGATGGTGGGTGGGTAACCTGGACTGCAACAGTGAAGACACTCGAACATCTACATTTATGGTAGGTACACAACTGTACTATATTCGTGTTTCACTGTTGCAGTCATTACAATTGGGTTGAATCCCAAAGCTGAGGTTGGGTGGCTGGAGCTAAATAGTATTAGGAGCAGCTATGAGGCCCTGCAGAACTGCAGTGGCAAAGCCTGCCCTGGATTTAGAGTAGAGTGGTAAATGAAAGCACTTTGTAAAAGTGTGCACTGAACTCCAGGTTGCAGCCTCTAAAATGTCTTGAGGAAGGCTGCTGAAGTGGCTGCTGCTCTGGTTGAATGTGGCCTAATGCCCTTAAGCACTGATTTGCCATGTTGTGAATAACAGAAACTAATGCAGTGGCCTATCAATTTGAAATAGTCTGCTTTGAGATAGCCTTTCCTTGTGATCCTGCAGGATATGCCACTAGTAATTGCTCAGTCTTTCTGAAAGCTTTGCTTCTGTCCAAGTAGAAGAGCAGCTGTCTGTGTATGTCCAAAGAATGCAGGAGTCTCTCACCCTTACTCTGTGGGTTTGGATAAAAGGTAGGCAAGTGAATAGTTTGGTTAAGGGCCACATTGGACACTACTTTAGGCATAAATGTCGTGTTTGTCCTCAGAGAAACACTACCTGGGTGGAAAATGATAAAAGGTTCTACAGCCATGAGTGCCTGTAGCTCTGGGACTCGTCTTGCAGAGGTTATTGCTAGGAGCAGAGCTGTTTTCCAAGATAAAACTTTTGTCAGCTGCTGTGGCTGGCTCAAAAGGAGGCAGGGTGAGTGTTTCCAAGACATAATTGAGGTCCCATGCAGGCATTGGTGAGCTCCTTGGAGGCCTTAAGTTTTTGGCTCCTCTGAGGCACTGCCTTAGTAAAGGATGAGAAAAAATAGGTGGCTCTATATTGTAATAAGCTGAAATGGCAGAGGCATGAATTTTAATAGATGAAAAGGATAGGCCTTTGTCCAGCATCTCAGTTAAGTATTGCAAAATCTAAGGAATGAATCAACTGTAGAACCTACAGATAAAATCCAATTCCTTGTGCAGTATAAACAAAAATGGTGCAGCTCGAACAGTACAAAAACACGTTTAATGACACAAATATATAAATGAAGAGGTGCGATTTAAGTTGGATAACATCAATAAGACATATAAAAAGTAAGGCAGGGAATTGCAATACTAGACAAGTGGTATACCTTGCTAAGTGTGTCGAATGCCCAGCATTTTACATAGGTAAGACTGAGCGGAATTTTAAAAAAAGAATATATGAACATTATTATAAAATTCAGATTAAAGATACAAAGAATGCCTTGTCCAAGCACATTAAAAGCAAAGGGAACCAACATTATTTTAAATTCACTATTTTAGAACATGTTGAAAGTAGTGTTTGTGGGGGTAATTGGAAAGTATATTTAGCCATGATGGAAAGCAAGTGGCAGATATTTACAGATGCAACCAGTCTTCCAGGCATAAATGAAAGTATTAGTATCAAACCTTTCCTCACACTTGATTAATCAAGTTGGGGTTTTAACATAGGGTACATATATATTATATTATACATATTTCATCAATTGTCACCTGGACATTCCATTCTAGATGATTATTGAAGTGTATTCATATACTTCAGTTAATAATAACATTAATTATTTTAGGAAATGTTTTTATGTATTATTGAATGTGGATTTTTTAGAGTATAGTAAGTCAATATGTGTATACATCAGACATAATTTTCAACATTTTTAATATATTTTTAACATTTTTAACATATCTATATACTACAAAATATCTTTATTATATATATATTATATACAGCATAAGATCAATTAATGCCTAACTAATGGATTATAGGTTTATATAAATCAAATGTATAAGACTAATAGTTAATATATAAGTTATGTATTAATATGTAAGTGAGGCATCGATGAATGTCTCTTTAAGGCAGCAATGGAATCTTTTTGAATTTTGGTGCCAAATTTTCTTTATAATGAAAGCTGGTGATTAAATATTTTGGTTCTGAGGAAGTCTGTATATAAAAGAGATGAAAGCGCTAAACCTGTAGAAGCACCTTTGTGGATTTGTGTCATTAAACGTGTTTTTGTACTGTTCGAGCTGCACCGTTTTTGTTTATACTGCAAAAGGAATTGGATTTTATCTGTAAAATCTGAGGAATATTTGGTACAATCGTGTCATTTCCTTGTGCCTGGTTCCAAGCACAGAATCTCTTCCATTTTTCTGCATATTATTTTCTGGTACTAGGCCTCCTGGCCTCTAAAATAACATCCATCACCGCTTTAGAAAGAGGGGTGGTTTGAATGACTACATTATCAGCCATGCTGCCAGATTTAAGGTCTTGAGTTGGCTGTGCAGGATCTGATTGTTTTGTTGGGTCAGTAAGTCAGGAATTTGATGTAATGCCCAGGCTGGGCATGGAGACATGTTCCTTAGGATTGGGTACCAGTGCTGGCGTGGCCAGTCTGGGGCAATCAGTATAATTTTTGCTTCTCTTGTCTGACCATTAGGAGTACCTTGGGGAGGAGAGGCAGTGGAGGAAAGGCATATACTGTTAGGTTTTTCCAGCTGAAAGATAGAGCATCCACTTTCCATGCTTGCTTTTGGTAAGTCCTTGTGCAGAATGTCTGTAGTTGGCAGTTGTGAGGGGAGGCAAATAGATCTATGTCCGGGCATCCCCATTTCCTTATGCGGAAGACATGTGGATCCAATTTCCACTCATGGGGATCCATGAGATTTCTGCTTAGTTCGTCTGCCAGAGTATTTATCTTTCCTGGCAGGAATTGTGCCTGCAGATGTACTTGGTAAGTCAATGCTGTGTCCCACAAAGTCATGGCTAGTCTGCAAAGGGGATAGGAATGAGTTCTTCCCTGCTTGTTTATATACCACATAACTGTAGTATTGTCCGTCTTTATCAGTAGTTGTCCCGGATGAAGTTGATCCTTGAAGGCTGTCAGGGCATTCTGAACAGCTAGCATCTCTTCTTGATTGATATGTAGATGCATTTGGTTTGTAGACCATGTGCCCTGAATACATTTTCCTGCCACGTGGGCCCCCCAGGCATAACCTGATGCGTCTGTTAATGTTTAACTGGCTGTGGGTAAGGTGAATGTCTGCCCCTTGTTGTGGTGACAGGCCTTTGCCCACCATCGAAACTCCTGTTGCAGACAGGGAATAAGGGTAATTATTGTTCCCAGGCTGTGGCAATGTTGAGTCCAAACACTTTTCAGGTACCATTGACGTTTCCTCATATGCAGTCTTCCATATGGAATTAGCAGAATGCAGGATGCCATGAAGCCCAAAGCCTGCAGAATTTTTCTTGCAGATAACTGGGCTTTTGTTGCCAAAAGTTTGAAGTAAGTAGTCAGTTGCCTTTGTTTGTCTGGCGTGAGATAAGCCATCTGGGCAGTTGTATTTAAGCTTGCACCCAGGAATATTATCTCTTGAGAGGGTATTCGTTTTGATTTGTTTTCGTTTATTGTGTACCCTAGGCATGTTAGTAATCTTTTTACAAACGCCAGATGCTGTAGTAGAATGTCCTTGTTCTCTGCCTGAATAAGGCAGTCGTCCAAGTAAGGATATATTTGTATTCCTCTTTGTCTGCAGAATGTAATTACCGGAGCCAGGCATTTTGTGAAGACCCTGGGCACAGTAGATAAGCCAAGGGGCAGTGCAGAGAATTGGTAGTGCATTGAGCCAGCTATGAATCTGAGGTATCTTCTGCATGATTGTCTGATTGGGACATGCAGGTATGCCTCTTTTAGATCTAGTGTCACAAGCCAAGCCTTCTTGCCCAGCATGGGCAGAAGCTGCTGCAAAGTCAACATCTTGAATTTTGGAATCCAGATATGTGTTTAGAATTGATAGGTCCAGTATTGGTCTCCAGGCTTTGTCCTTTTTGGGCACCAAGAACAGTCTTGAGTAAAATCCTTGTCCCTGCTCTTGCTCTGATACTTGCTGAATGGCCCTCACGTCAATGAGGGATGAAACTTGTTTTTGTGCCTCTGCCCATTGATTTTTTGGCAGGTCTGGCAAACCGTGTGCCCTTGGCAGGGTATGAAAGTGAAACTTGTAGCTTTGTGACATTATGTTCAAGACCCATTTGTTCTGGGTTATTATGTGCCAATTTTGATGAAAAAGTGCTAGTTTTCCCCCTAATGGTGCTGCCATTAGATAAGTGCTTGGCGCAGGTAGGGTGAAGTCATTGGGACTGTTTCCTGTATGGCTGTAATTTGTCTTCTCCGCTTTTGGCGGTAGAAGCACCCCATTGTTTAGACCTGTATGAGCCTTGGGGCTAGGATCTGCCTCTAGGGCGTCTGTATCTGCCCCTTTGTGGCCTGTCTGACACTGGAAAGGATCAATTCTTTGTATGCCAGTGTCTGCTAAATCTAGGAGGCTGTACCTGTAAGAAATCCTTGACTGTTTGCATAGATTTTGCTTTGTCCTCCATTTTCTTCAACAGCTCTTCTGCTTAAACACTGAACAAAGCATCATGCTGTAATGGAGCATCTAATAATTTTGCTTTAACATGATCAGGCAAATTCTGTTCCTTTAACCAAGCATGCCTCCTGATGACAGAACCCGTAACAGCGGCCCTGCAGGAGTCTTCCAAAGAATCAAAACCACATTGCAAAGTATGTTTTCCAACTTGTTCAGCCGCATGCAACAAATCCTGCATTTCTTTATTTTCTGCACATTCATAATTTATCAACATTTTCTGTTTAAGCAGTGACATAATATATTTCTGATATTTAAGCATATGGAACTGGCAATTTAAAGCCCTTGTAGCCAAGGTTGCAGAAGTGCAAATCTTTTTTCCCCATCTATCCAGTGCCCTACAATCCCTGTTAGAAGGGGTAGGGTTTTTTGCAGTGGAAGCCTTGACCCCTTTGGGACCCTGAGAGATAGTTTCTGGGTGAGCAGCAGGGTTTTTAAAAAGACATTTATGTGAATCAGGAACCCTGTAATATCTGTCAGGCTTAACAGGAGCTGGAGGGCAGGGAGTCAGACTGGACTCTGAAAAAACATCTACAATGTCTAACAGGTGGAATAGCAAGGGGCCTGTGCTGAGGTAGTAAAAGGAAATCTCTGAGCCTTTTCTTAGATTCTGAATAATCTTGGCTCTCCCAGTGGAAATGTGCCCTCATGGTATGCAGAGTTTCCCCAAAAGAATAATCCTCAGGAGGAGAGGCTGAAGGGATAGATTCTTCAGCATCAGAATCCTCATAGGGAGGAAGAGAATATTCCTGATCAGAAGAGGAATCAGAAGAAATGGAAACCTGATCAGAAGATTCATATTCTGTCTCTTGCCTAGGCCTCTTATCAGGAGGGGGATGAGAACCCCTGATCAAAGTAATTAGGTCTTCGGCCATTTTGAGCATCTGTTTTTTAGGCATGGAGGCCTGTCCATGTGGCTGTTGTACTTGCTTCTTTGTCTTTAAAGGTGCTTTAGTCTTTGCCTTTGAAGCTGAAGTCGTTTTTACATATAGTTGTGTAGGCATGAAAACACCCTCAGAAGCCAATGACTGCTCAGTGGTTCTAGACCCATCTGAGGGAATGGTTTCCGAGGCTCCAATACCTTGAGTATCCAAGCAGCCTAGTCGGCTCCACGTGGGAGTTGGTAGCAACCTGCGGCTCTAAAGTAGCGGGCGTCAGGGGCTGCGAAAGCGCCTCACTGAGAACCGGCGACTGGCTTAAAAGAAGCCTTGTTGCCAGTTTAGGACCTCGGATGCTTGTCCTTTTCTTTGCGTTTCTTATGAACAGCGGTAGTCGGATGGCTATCCGACGACATCGTGTAATTAAATCTTCTGCCAAAATAGTGAAAAGCAAAATCGTACAGACGCTTAATAGTGCGTTGGTTAAATCTAGCACAGAACCGACAATTAGCTACGTCGTGGTCAGGGCCTAGGCAAGGAATACAATAGGAATGAAAGTCCTTATGAGGTATTTGCTTCCCACAAGAAATACAATTAACTTTTTCTGACATCGGTCTGGAGCAAAAAAAAAAGTTTCCCCAACGGGGTACTTAGCTTTTAATGAAGACTTCGAATCTGAAATTCGAACACGAAAATCTCAGGAGTCGGCCGACTGGCACTTGCGAACTGCTTTTGCTTCGGGCACCGCATGGAAAGAAAGACTGAAGAAAATGGCATCGGCTGCATCATTTATACCCCTGGCGCACTGACATCAGGGAAGAGGCGACAGCAACCGACGCAGGACCTAGACTTTGGAATTCAGGCCGACTGCAGGTAGCCTGCCAGCAGGATAACCCAATTGTAACGACTGCAACAGTGAAACACTATGAACATCAACAGAATCCTGATCAAAAGATTCATAATCAACTTCAGTCCTAGGCCTCTTGGGGGGGGTGGGGTTGGCGACCCCTGATTAGAGTTATTAGATCTTCAGCCATTCTTATCATTTGTTTTTTAGGCAAACAGGCCTGAGCATGTGGTCTCGGTGTTGGTTTTTTAGGCCTGGATCGAGATTTAGGCCTAAGTAACGAAGGAGGCGTCAGTTTAATATGCAAGTCCGTAGGCCTGAATACACCCTCAGAAGCCGGTGGTTGCACAGTGGCTCTGGACCCATCCAAGGTAGAGACTCAGAAGTAGCGGGTATCAGGGGCTGCGAAAGCACCTCACTGAGTACCGGCGAACTGTCGACTGGCTTAGGAGAAGCGTCGTCTGCAATTTTGGACCTCTGCGGCCTGTCTCTGTCTTTATCTTTGTATTTTTTTGGGATCCCGGTAGTTGAATGGCTAACTGACATTTCTGGATAATTAAACCGAGAACCGAAATATTTAGAGGTGAAAATATACAAACGACGGATAGTGCACTGATTAAATAAAGCACAAAACCGACAGCAAAGTACGTTGTGGTCAGGGCCTAGGCAAGGAATACAGTACGAATGAAAATCTTTGAGGTATTTGCTTTACACAAGTAATGCAATTATTAACTTTTACTGATATCAGTAAGGAGCAAGAAAAAGTTTCCCCAATGGGATACTTAGCTTTAGTTGAAGACTTTGGTTCTGAAACTCGAAAATGAAAATTTCAGGAGATGGCCGACCGGCACTTGCGAACTGCTTCTGCTTTGTGCACTGCACAGCAAGAAAGACAAGATGTAATGGCGTCGGCTGCATATTTTATACCCCTGACGACCTGATGTCATGGAAGAAGAGACAGCAACAGACGCAGGACCCAAGACTTTGTTAATCAGGCCGACTGAGGGCTACCTGCAAGCAGATAACCCAAATGTAAGGACTGCAACAGTGAAACACGAAGAACCATCTGAAGCCTTGTGAAACATGGGAATGCAATGAAAACTGGCACTCGGAGTGAAGCCTCAGATATAAAACTATCAGCCTCGCTACTTCTGATCATGAGTTTTCCAAACTGTCTTAAATCACTATGAAATAATTACCAAGATACTGATTACCAGGATATCAAAATCTACAACAATGCATCCAACATACATGCAAGTCTTCCATGATGAAGTAAAGGACAGCCTTAAATAAATGGATTTACTGTAAATTTATAAAAAAAAAAATATTGCCATTGAGCACAAAAACTTGGGGAATTACCAATACACTAAGGGGAGGCCACTACCTCATTGTGTCAATTAAAGTACTGTGGCCCTTAATTAATTTTGGCAGTGCTAGAAGAAAAGAAAAATAATTAATGTTTAATAAAATCTAACATTGGTCAGAAGCAAAACATATTATTTTATCCTCTGCATCCCCACCCCAACTCACCACCAAGTATTAAAATTTTATAGCACCAAGCCGTGTATTTGAATGAAGTTGAACACCAATACAGAACACAAGAACTTAAAACTTTATCCCACAAATCCTAATTTGTTTCCTTTCTTCTATGAAGTCAGTGAATACTCTCCAGTTATTGGATGCATCCCCATGGGTCACACATACTTTTAAGTGAGGATGCTCTAAGGAAGAAATGATGCAATAAAGGTCTACATTTTGCTGTCTACCTGAACCTAAAGTGCTTGACAGTGCTGACATTAAGTGAAGCTCTCATGCTGATGCAAAAGTAGTAAGAAAAACTGAGCGAATGTGAAAAACAACTACGGAAAATGTTTCAAAATTAATCTGGCTCCTAAGGTATACATTTGCCTGTGGATGCTCGAATCTAACCGAGGAAATCACAGTGGCTACTGGCACTGATTTAGAAATTTTATTCTTAAAGGAACACAACAACGGCCACTCTCGCTCATAGAGACAGCATCTATCTTCAAGCTATATTTGTGATACTAACTTTTTTGTAAGATGCTGTAAACGATAATTACCATATCATAATGCGATAAAATACAGAAGTATTAATTTATGTTTAATTACTTACCATTTGTTGAGCAGGTTGGTCCCACAAGGTCAGCTGTCTCCTTTCAGGGGAGACCTGAGGTGGTGTGCATAGCAAATTGTGGAAAGTTGGCCAGGACATGGGTGGGACATGGAGTCTGAGACCGATAAACTTGTTAAAAGAAAGCTACAACTTGTGATCAATTCAAATAAGTAAAATCAAAATAGTGAGTACTTATTGAGGCCTTTGTACATGTGAATTTTAATGTAATACAGCAGCAAGACTAACACAAAGCTGTCTGAGAACATTTTTCATCAAAATCACATGCTCCTGCAGTGACCAAAACTGAGTAAAACAAATGTTGGTTTAGTTTATCTAGCAAAGGTGATTAGACAGCACTATAAGCACTAACATCTATCTTGGTAGTCTTTGCTCTTATCCAAAGTCTAGAGCAGTGATGGCGAACCTTTTAGGTTTGGTGTGTCAAAAATTAGGAAAATGCTAACTTGACTCTGCTTGCGTGGCACTACCCCCCAAAACAAAAAAAATAAATAAAATAAATTAAAGGCCATCAGTGCGTCAGCTATAAATTTGAACAGAATCAGGGACAAATCTAGAAATAAGAGACATGGACAGTTTTAAACTACTAGTACTGTTAATTTGAGAAACTGACAGCAAAAAAATGAATGCGAATTAACTAATATACATTTTCTGAAGTAAAATTAGTCTATAAATCTAATTATTGTCATTAATAAGTGTAAAAAGTGTCAGTTTTAGGAGGGAGGAAGAGGGACAGTTGAGAGGAATGCAAAACAGCAAACTCCTAGAAATGCAGACTACTTGCCCTTTGCAGAAGTGTAACCATGAAGAGAAAACAATGTCAGCACTGCCCTTTGCAGACTCTATCGAGAAAGTATACCGAAATAGTCTTTGAGGTTAATAACTTCCTTACCTCTGCAGCAGTGTTGTTGAATTGGCTCCTGGCACAAAATAGTTCAATGCACTTCACACAAGCAACACATGCAAAAGCAGTTTCTTTGGTAACTCGGGTGTTGGTAAACGCTGGTGTGTTAACCAAAATGTTGTGGCATGTCACCTTTGACACCCGTGTCACAGGTTCGCCATCAGTTGTCTAGAGTACTGATATACAAACAGCTAAAAGAACAAGAACGAAATACAACGGGTAAAAATAAAGGTGAAAAGAATTGTGTTAAACCCCAATACCTAAGGGCTCAAAGCTCTTTCTGGAATATGGTATCAGCATTAGGCAATTCAATATGAACCAAGCAACAACACAACACTAGGAGGTAGTGACGGTAGCATTAGACACAGCAAGGAAGCAGCAGACGTTAAAATAAACATGAGGTATACCCTCGCATCTTAAGAATGTATTCAGAGGAAAACTATCAGGCTGATAAACAAACTGAACTATTAACAATGTCAGTTGAACATTTCATCAAAGAACCAGTTCTATAAGACTACAGATGCTTAAATGAAGCTCAAAATCTAAAGACATGTGTAAGTAAATAATTATGAATTACACAAGACAATATAAAGGGCGAGTACAGTTTTAACAATGATCCACAGAGTCCCTGAAACTATCATGCTCACACAACTGCCAAGTATATGCTGTTTGTAACTGAAACTGAGTACAACACCCGAAACACATACTCAAGCCAGTGCAGTTACAAGCAAACTTCTATTGGCGGAAACTATCCATACCCTCATGCTCCTCACAGCACCCTTACTTTATTTTTGTTGTGTCTTTCGGCTATTCCCGGTTAGGGGTCGCCACAGCGGAACTCCGGTCCGCTAATGATTGGTAGTTAATTTTTATGTGCCGAGTTACCAGCCCTGACGCACAACCTTCAATGAAGGTATGCCCATTCACGCATGTCTCCACGCAGAAGATGCTCTAGCTGAGAATCGAACCGGACAGCAAACTTCACACTACTCAAGACTGGTGTGGTATCCTTCAAGGCCCCCGAGCCAGTGAAAACCACAATCCAAGCTGCGGAAGCCCTTACAAATGCCTTCTACGAACAACTCCAGAACTGCATGGATCAGGCAATCCCTAATAAAACCAAGACTGTTTCCACCAAGGGCAAACGTCCAGTCTGGTGGACCCCAGCCATAAACAAACTTTACAATAAGAGGAGAAAGCTGTTACATGATAGAGCAAAATCCATAAAAGAGAAGACACCCTTGATCATTATTAGTAAAAAAATACGAGCACTCATAAAATCATCCAAGGCCAACTTTGAGAGAAAAATTGCAATAGATTCAAAAGACAATCATAAGGCCTTCTTCAGCTATGTTAGAAACCTGGGTGGAAACTCCCAGATATGCGCAAAATTAGTCCAAAATGATACAAAAATCACTGAACCCACAGACATTGCCAACATACTGGCAGACAGGTTCAGTGCAAACTTCACCCCCCCTCCCCCCCCCCAAAAGGAGAGATAACTATCCCAGCGGAGTGTAGCCTCCCAGACATCTCAAATGCGCAGGTGAAAGCTGCTCTCTCTAAAGCTAAAAACACAGCATCAATGGGACCGGATGGCGTCCCCGGCTGTGTGCTACACGAACTCGAGGAACTAAACCCACATATAAGGCAGCTGTTTAATCTTAGCCTTACCACAGGATACGTGCCCAAGGAGTGGCATACGGCAACTGTGGTCCCACTCCACAAAGGCGGTGCCTCTACGGACCCTGGTAATTACCGCCCCATAAGCTTAACAAGCCTGGTCTGCAAAGCTATGGAGAGGATCATAATGGAACTCATAAACAAAGACATAGGGGACTTGCAGACACTGGACCCGACCCAGTTTGGCTTCGTCAAGGGCAGATCATGCCTTTTGAACTTGGTCGACTTCTTCGAAACAGTCACCAAGGCCATTGATGAGGGAAAGGCAGTCCATACAGCCTACCTTGACCTTGCAAAAGCTTTTGACACAATACCCCACTCGGGTAATATAGAGAAACTTACCAGCTTAAATGTAAACCCATATGTCACAAGATGGGTTGCAAACTGGCTAAAGGACAGAACCCACAGGGTTAGAGTTGCTGGCGCCATGTCAGACTCCAAGCCGGTCACAAGTGGTGTCCCACAGGGCTCAGTCCTTGGCCCCCTGTTGTTCGGCATCTACTTCTCAGAAGTACAGGCAAACATAGGAGGACTATGGCTGACAAAGTTTGCAGATGACTGCAAACTGGGCGCCATAGTAGAAAGTACATCGGACACAGATATCCTTCAGAGGGGTCTCACGGAAACGGATAACTGGTGCCTGAGCCATGGCCTGAAGTTAAATGCCAAAAAATGTATAGTCATACCCTTCGGGAAAAACAAGGTAACCCCAAGCTACCATATAGGTGGCAATCCATTAAGCACAGAAGAGGTTATCAGGGACCTGGGGACCCAGGTTGACAGTGGCCTTTCTTTTGACACTCACATTGCTAAAGTGGTTAGAAAGACCTTCTACATTGCCCACCTGATCATGAAGGGATTCACATCCAGATCAAGTGAGGTCATTGTTCCCCTGTACTCTTCACTTATCAGACCAATGATCGAGTACAATGCCCCATTTGGGATGCATCTCACCCGACACCCTGCAGCAATTGGAGAGACCCCAAAAGTTCCTCACCAAAAGGATAAAGGAACTCCAAAATCTGTCATATGCTGCCAGACTGAAGAAACTCCAGCTCTATTCAGTCGCATACTGCCTGCTCAGAGGTGACCTGTGCCTGACATACAAGGCCATGTCCAACCCGGAATTAATTGACATGCTCCACCTCAAAAAATCCAAATCTACCAGATCCACTAGAGCAAGTGACTTAAACCTTAGCACGGATATAAATAGGACATGCTGGAGGGATAGATTTGTCACCCAGAGACTCCCTATGCTGTGGAATAAAATCCCGGTCCATGTGAGGCAGAGCACCTCGCTGGCTCTGTTCAAGAGAAATCTTGACCGGTGGATGGGAGATCGTAGGTTTACCCTGGGAATCATCTCTGTGTCACTGCTGGACAGAAGCACAACAAACTAATGGGCACAGTATTTTTTAACATAAGGTGTGGCGTAAGCCACAAAACTTTGGGCTAGGCTTATAAATGCCTTAGGGCAGATAGCCTAGTATAAACCTATGAACCTATGACTGTGAGGCGACAACGCTACCGCAGCATCACCACTGCGGATAGCACCCTTACTTTATTACTATTACTATTAGATCACTGCACCACAGAGAAAGAGCAATTATGCAATGAAAAACTATCTTACTTTCTCTCCTGAATGTTGTGTGCTCAGACATAGTTAAACGAACTACACACTTTCAGGAGGAACATCTTGCTCCTGTAAGGAGCAGAAACACATTAATTAGTCAACTCAAGTGAAATGCTCTAGTATCTGTGTTACTCACAATCACTTGTTGAGCAAATGACAGTTAATCATTCAACAAAGAGGCGCTGCATGTCAATATTTTTGGCTAAACAGATCCACAGATGAAGGTAAAAGCTGATTCAACAACTATGTTTCAGATCATTTGCATGAAAAAACATATATAATCCACTGACAGGATGTCAGCCACCAGTCGAGTAATAACTTGCAACTATCAAACAAAGCCTCGGGCAGCAACATCTATTATCACTCTAGGGAAAGATAGCTAGGGTTTTACAAAAGTAATTGGGTTTAGGTGAGGCAGAGTAATAAATAATAATCATATAATAAGACAAGTATAGCAACATATAGAATAGTTGTGTAAAAGCTTACCATAGCCATATAAGTCCTCCTTTTCCATGTTGCAGTATTCATAACATAAGGGAGATTCCACCCAGGCGACCCGAACATCCGGCCAATATACCAGACACTTAAGCTACTGCAAGGTACATGCGACGCTGCACATAGAACAGCAGAGTGTCGGCCATAAAAGTGACATCTTCACGTACCATCCTCAGAACTTCTCTGCTGCCAGTCAGAATGACTTCTTCTAGCCATCCTGTCTGATCGCCGAAAGTTTATCTTCTTTCAGATAAGTGCCCCATTGGGGAAACTCTTTTATGCTTTTGCTCCTGCATGCTTATTACAAGTTAATAGGTTCATAGGTTAGTACTAGGCTAGCTGCCTTTGCAAGTCATTTTAAGCCTAGCCAGTTATCCCCTGTGAGATTTAAACCCTGTACCTTGTGTTTGTAAGGCAAACACCTTAACCATTAGGCCACCCTCCTAACCCTAATGTCATCCAAGAAGGGTAAGTGCCACTGTGGAAGACCGATTCCACACACAGACAACCACGACTAGTGTTCTTTTTTGACTGGGGTCTGAACACGATTATAAGGTCCTGTGCCATTTGTCAAGTGTTCATCCCCAAACATCTCCATAGTCATCTGTCCTCCCTTAATTTAAAACGTTGAAAATCAAACTGAAGCAACTAGTGCTAGGTATGGAGAGTACTGCTGATTCGTCAGTTGAGCCCCTGAAGAAAAAGGTGAAAAAAGTAAGGCCTGAATCTTTGGCTGCACCTCTGACCTTGGGTGTCCCTCTCGAGGCCAGTGAAGTATCTATTTTCAGTGGATATCCCTGTAGTCCTTTCTTACTTGTGTGAACTGTTCAAGGCTGGACTGGATTATTCTTAGTTAAAACCCATTTGTCTGCCATTTCTGCTTGTCTGCCTTTGTTTCCTTCCTTAGCTTCTAGTTTAGAGGTCAAATTTTTCTTAAAAGGCATCCTTCAACAAGGAGTCAAAAAGAGGTTGCCCCTTATTAATATTGCAATATGTGACAAACTACTTTGTATAGTTTTATGGTTTATGGTTGTCAGTTTAATACAGTACACAGGATTTATCCTAGCATTTTTTATTTGGGTTGTACAATTAAATTATACTTTATAAGAATGCAACAGGTTGAAAGTTTGTTGCCAGCATATTTACAGTGCGCTCTGTCCAAGCATTTGTACTTCCTCAAATGCAGGATTTTGCTGAAAGAAATGCCAAATTCCAAATAATGGAAAAGAATACTCAACCTAAGGCTCAACCTGGAGTGGCATCTCACAAGTAACTGACATGGTAACAATTTATCTGCTATTTGTCACACTCTTAGGTTTGCATATTTTTTTTGGCTGTCCATATCGACATTCAGGGTGAAGCAATGCCAAAAATATCACTTGTTTGGAAGCATTAATCTGTTCTTTGATCCCCATGTCCCCTTTAGGAATTGTAATAATTTGGTACAACAAAGGATCATGGTTTTGTTCACAATTATTCTGGACTAAAGAGGCTTATAACAGTGAGGACTTCTTAATATTGATTTCATATTTTTTGTGGAAACTTAGATGTAAATATGAGTAACAGATATTTTTGGTGCCAATCCAGTTGTCAAGCCAGTTATTTAAAGCTGATACATTATGCTGACTATAATAATCCTTGGCATTTAATTTCCTCATATGACAACTGTGTCACAAAAACTATCTTCAGAACTTCATTTCTTAATGGTTTGTTTTTAATATAATTTCATCACAGAATACATTAAAAGCTGAACAAAGGTTCACCCCAGTAGCAATTATGTAGTACTAGAGAGGCTTGTCTGTTTCATTATGTTTTTAACAACACACCTGATAGCCCAGCAACAGCAAAAGGAGAAACCAAGGAATAATTCTGGAAAGAGTTAATGAACTTCTGAAACCACACATTCACATTAAAACTAGTTTCAATGCTTTAAATGAATCTTCTTCAGTAACAGATTTCACAATACCTTACTATGTTAACTCCCCTTGACCTCACCAAAACATCATTTCCTCCTATCATTAGGAATCAATCATTTAAAATTGATTAAATATTACATTTTTAAACACCAATAGTCAAAGTATTTTATTTAAAAATGAAACTTAAATCAGTTATATATTATTAATTTTGAAAGACATCAATTTAAAAAGGAAAACCTACATTTGAAAATAACTGCACGCAATACATTTTAGCATAGATAAAATGCTAATTAACAAAGCTAATTATATTTTATACAGTAGTGCATTAATGTAATGGCCTAATAACTGTTTTAACAATTCATTAACAAAATACAGTTTCTGAGGCTGCGGTGGTACAGCGGTAGCGTTGTTGCCTCACAGCAAGAGGTTCTCCTGTTTGACGGCTGACGTGCCTTCTGTGTGAAGTATGCATGTCCTCCCCGCGGTCGAGTGGCCTCCGAAAGACATGCGTGAATGAGCGTGCCTTCGCTGAAGGTTGGGCGTCGGGCTGGCAACTCGGCACCATAAAAAATCTACTGCCAATCAGCGGACCGGAGTTCTGCTGTGGTGACCCTTAACCGGGAAAAGCCGAAAAGACAAACATTAATACAGTTTCTAGATGTTAAGAATTTTGACAGTATGTTGGCACAAGAGTGGTGCTTTAGAATTTATGCAGTTACATTTTTTTCAGATATTAAGGTACTAATTATGAGTATTTCAAGATCTTAAATGATGAGAACGCTGGGACCAAACTGCTTTCAGGTACCACTGAATTTTCCTCAAACCAGGCTACAGGGAGCAGAGGGAACAATGGGATGGTTACTGCCATGAATCCTAGAGCTCCAAGAGTTCTCTGGCAAAGCACTGGTAAATAGAGGAAAGGTTATGAAAATAATCTGTAAGGTTCTGCACCTTTTCTTAAGGCAAATAGACCTGTATCCTTCTGGTATCCAATTTGCAGCCCAGACATGCTAGGTCCTGAGTAGACTGAAGGGGGGCTTTTTGTAATTGACAGTGAACCCCAAGTGCAAGAGGAGGCCAAGGGTAAACTGGAGATGATGTACCAAAATCTGAGGTGAGGTAGCCTGGACCAGTAGATCATCTAAGAAGAGGAAAAACCTGAATTCCCTAAGATCAGCAGAAGCCCATCACTGGTGCTAGGCACTTTCTGAATACTCTTGGGGCTGTAGAAAGCCCAAAAGGCAAAACAGTAAAATTAAAGTGAAATGAGCCAGTAGAGAACTTGAAAAATCTCATGCAGGAAGGAAGAATGGGAATATGAAGATGGGCATCCTTTGGATCCAGTAAGACCAGTTATACCTGTGGAAGTAAGAAAGGACAGCACTGTGTGGTAGAAGAACATTTTGAGGGTTGGTACTTAATCCAGAACGGTACTTAATCCAGAACTGTACTTAATCCACAATGGGTCACTGCTAACCTTTCCTACGAACTAGGAAAGGTCTGGAGTAAAAACCCCTTCCTCAAACTCTGGGGCACTGATTCTATAGTGCCTTGAGCCTGTAATTCTTAAGATGATAGGAAGTGGAAGCTGGAGTTGGTTGTGAGGAGATCAAGTATACCATTATGTGGAGAAAGTTCCAAGACATGACACAATCCATTTTATGCTAGAAAGAACCCAGTGCTCTGTGGTGAGCTTTTTCCAGCTTGAGAATGACTTTGTAGAGTCTTCTAGAGAGGGGCAGGACAGGAGGGGGATTAAGATGGATACAGAGACTTATCCCCCAAAACAGGCTTCCAGATGTGAGATCCCTCTGTGGTTTCTCTTGAAATCTCTTTCTGGGTGCTTTCTTGTGCCATGGAACCCTTTTAACAAAAGTAGTAGCTTAGCTGGTATAATTCCTCTGTTAACTTGGCAAAGAGGTTAGCAGAATCTGTCTGCAATATTTCATAGTTTTTCCTTGCTCTTGCACAGCTTTTGTGTGGACCAAACAAAAGGTTCTTGAAAGGAGAATCAGTGTGTTTGGCATTGAAATCATCTGCCATGGTATGATTTCACAGCCATGCATACCTGTGAATAAATCAGCCAATAGCAGCTGCTATGGAAGATACCTCCATAGTATCATATCATTTTATACTGTGTCTGGCTGAGCAGCCCAATTAAGTAAAGACAAAATTTGCTGTTTGGATTTTGACACCTGTGAGTCCACCACTACCTTGTTTAATGAGTTCAGTATGCATAAAGGGTACTGGATTATCTGAGTCTGGAAATAAATGGTCCTGAATACCAGAGCAGAAGTGGTATTAACCTTCTTAGACCACCTATCCATTGCCCCATTGTCTTTGTCTTATGGGTGAGCATTAGCAATGAGAAGAAGCTTTGAAGGTTTGTTAGAGTGTAACTGCAAAGGGGTCTGTGTTAGGATTCTTAAACAGGAACTTAAATTCATCAGGAACTTTGTAAAACATGTCTGGCCTTGTCGGGACAGATGGCTGCGAAACAGGGGTAGCCAAGACAGACCAGAAAGCATCCAAAAAGGACTCCAAGACTAGAGGAACAGATGAGAGGCAGAAGTGCCTATTTCCAAGGGGTTATAATATCTTTGCTGGACTTCTGAAATCTGTCTAGACTCTCACTCAAAATATTTCATCATGTTTATAATAGTCTCCCCCAAAATAAGCTTTTTCAACAGAGAAATTAGGGGAGAGTGAATCTTCATTGTATCAAGGGATTTGGCCAGGAGAGCAGATTTGAAAAGAGTAAGGCCAGAAAGTGGTCAGATTAAGAGGCCTCTTCATCTTCAGAGGAAGATGAATAACCAATGATTTTCCGAGGTGTAGCTGTAAAAGGTGGTTTCAGGGTCATATTGGCCTTGAGCAGTCCTTGAGAAAAGTCCATCCATTCCTTCTTCCCAAATGATGGAAGAGAAGAAACATGCTTTATGTTCTGTCTTTTTTTTGGTGCAAAGTCTGTTTGAAGCAAGTGGGGAGGTGTACACCTCTGACAGTAAATTGACATTCCAGGAACCTGCTCCTTGACTAAAATCTGTGGGATGCCTTCTGGTCACTCTGAAATGATGATCCATGGTTCTCCCTTCTCAGTAATAGCCTCCTCAGTTGCAAGACCCTAAGTAGTGTAGGGTATCGGAGATGGAGTCAGATGAGCCACTAGTTCTGAACTTCAGCAGGCGCGTTGTAATCTAAATGGGTAGAATGAGTACCTGGCTTTTGCCTTTCGAGATTTTTCTTGTGGGATGGAGGCACATCCAGCCACGCAGGAGCCTCCATCCTGCAGTGGGCAAAATGCTTCAGACATTGGGTCTCCAGGAAAGTATTGAGCAAAAACAGATGGGATCGCAAAGTCTTCAGTACAAAGGACTGACATGGAGCAGGCTTTGTAGCTGTGTTCTGCACCTAGGCAGAGGAGAGACTGAATGTGGAGATCATTGTAGGGGATTTGCCTACCATACTCGCACAATTCTCCAAGTGGACATCAAATATGGACATAGTGAAACAGTTTAGGTAAGGAAAGGAAGGTTCCCCAATGGGCAGTTATCTGTTTTTAAGAAGATACAATACCAACAACGAAACAGTCCAAAGGATATGCAACCTGCATCTGGGCTGACTGAGAGAAAGTCCGAGGATCTACACTCGTACATTCACTTTCATACCCCTATGCTTGTAAGCAGAGATCACACGTCTGACATACAACACAGGGAAGGTTAAGCTTTGCTACCCTGGCTAGAAGTCAGCTGTGACAACCCTGTTTGGAATACTGCAACTCTGATCTCAGTCAGGACATCAAAAAGTCTTGAAAAATGTGACCGGCTCAAATGGAGATGAAAGCAAACTGTACAGAAAATCAGCCTGCCTAACAGTGTGTGCATGAGAGACAAAAGTTGGAAATGCACATTAAAAAAGGTCATTTATATTAAGTGAAAATATAGTTTTTTATATCATAATGGCTTTACTATTCATATTATCTTGCAATGTAAATGACCTTACAGGTATAGACAAAAAGAGAATAGTACTGAATTATATTAAGAAATGCAGAGTGCAAACAGCAATACTACAGGGAAAGCATTTGGAAAGAAATAAGCACGAGAATTTGACAAAAATAAGGGATTTTTACAATGGATATTCAGCAGAATATCAGGGACAAAGGAAAATGGGATGGGAGTAATAATATTTATTAGTACAGGAGCTCCAACAGTGATAGAAGAGGGAATAAAAAAATTAATGGTAGATTTGTGGTAATAAGGGGGTTATTGGCAAGGGAGGAGGATTATACTGGCATGCATTTATATTCCACCAAAAACTGCTACTATATAGCTTAAGAAAAATTTGGGAAAATAATCAGCTTTCAGTAGGGAATATAACTTACAGGTGGGGAATGGAACTTGATTTGCAATAATGAGGATGCATCAGGGGGATCTAGACAGGAAAATATAACAAAAGAGAATACATATATTAAGAAACTTATGAAAATATTTTGTATGGAAGACATGAATTCACTAGTAGGAACTTGGCAGAATTTACATATTACTCCCAAAGGTACAATAACTGGGCTATACTAGATAGAAATATGTCACAGTAGCACATGCATTTAATTGAAAGCTTCAACATCCATCCAATAACTGTTTCAGATCATGCACAGATAAAAACAAACACAAAAATGCATGGTAATGAAGTAAAAATGAGACACTGGTGATTCACACCTACCTGTTAAAAAGACATTGATTTAAGGAATGGGTAGTAGAAATTGCATAATCTATCCAGAGAACTTTCTTCACAAGTGAAAGAAGAAAACTTGAGTTAAATAACAGGGTAAAAATAAAAGCAAAAGGGATATTGTTAAAAGGTTATAACACTTACTTAGAAGGGCTGACAAAAGGTTAAAGTATTGCAGAATAAGGGAAATCTCAGAGAACAGGAAGAGGTGCAACTACAAAGTGCTGAAGAGAAAATAAGAGAGCAAGTTTGAGTTTGAAAAGAGTGCTACTAAGCAACAATTTTTTAACAACTTTAAAAGCACAAAAACATTTAGCACAATGACTAAGTAACAAAGTATAAAGGGTCACTGCCAAACTTTGGGAACATACAACAAGAAAAATGACCACAGATAATAGAGATTTTGGAAATTTGAAGAAAATCTCTGTAAAGCAGAGGAATGTGGAAATCAAAGAGCACAAATGAATAAGATTTATGGAAGACTTAAGTATGCCAAGGTCAGAGGTAGAAAAGGCTCAACAACTAATACGTTAATATAGGAGAAGATGAGAGAAAAATGGTGATGTACAACCAATCTGCAGGAAAGTCTCCAAGAACAGATGGTATTCCTGTGCAAGTTTGGAAGGAAGTGATAAAGATCCAGAACATCTTGGAAGAAAGCTGTGGTAAGTGTATAACCTTAAGACAGTAAAAGCCTGTCATACCTATCTTCATATACATCCATTTCATTTTTAAACCATGATTATATAAAGTATTTATATCTACACTAGTTAAAAGAATGGTAACAGTGTTGCCAAAATGTATACCTATGAAGCAATGTGTTTTTTTTTGTGGATGGGAGATAACATTTGAGACCGTTACTAAAACAATGATAATCCAGAGGTAAGCAGAATGTAAAAACACAGTGCTGTTGATGGTGGGTCTTGAAGCAGAGAAAGCATTCAACAACAATATAGCATTAGCAGCATCTGTATTCCCTGATACAAAAAATAAGATTAATTACAGGGATATATGAAAGATCAGAGGCAAGAATTAAAGTGGGAGGGATCCTCTCTGCTAAGTGGTATCTTAACACAGGAACTAGACAGGGGTGATCTCTTTCCCTTTTGTTATTTGCTTTACATTTAAAGCCACTGTTAAAGAAAGTAAAGCACTGAGAAATTCAATGATGTCAATGGCATGGTAATCAGGAAAAATTGGCTTTATTTGCAGATGATATTTTGTACCTGATAAATCCAGAAAAGGACACCTCAGTGTTTTTGTACATTCTGAGACAGTTACAACCCTTTTCAGAATAAGACATCAAATAAGATAAAACAAAGGCTATAGCCATACATTGTGTAACCACACAAAAATTGGTTCACCAATACTCATATCTATGGGGACATTATAAGATGAAGTTTTCAGAAATATGGATTAAAAAAAAAACATTTATTGTGGCAGATAAGGATATGTGGGGCCGGAATAATCAAAAAAATAATACAAAAACTGAGAAACTGGAAGCTCTGGTTTATGGTTAAGGAAATGATACAAGCAGTGAACATGTTTTTTCAGTCCTTTAAGTTTGAAAAATGGATTAGGCATATTTTTTATCAACCAGAGAAAAAGTGCTGGACAATAATTAATAAAGAGTTAGAGGTATCTTCAGAAAAGTGAAGGATCAAATTACTTAGAAATAAATGGAAACTGTGTGAACACCACATACAGAATGATGTTCAGGGGGACGAGGAGGAGGAGAAGTGAAGTTTAAGGGATGACAGGAATTGGGCAATATATGTAATGATGGACTGCTGACAGTTACAAAGAAATAAAAGCTATGTGATGCATAATGTAGTTATTGGCAACAAATATGGTTTGTTTTCTTCATTGTTAATGTACGATTTCCTATGTCTTAAGTAATGATTTTATAAAGGTAAATGTATGTTTGTCTATGTCGTAAGTGATAATTTTATGAAGATATTTAAAATAGCCCTTACTGATAAAGTAATAACCTTGTTCATCCTCAAGTCTGTCTAAAATCTCAAAGACTGGAACCTAATTAATTAAAATTACTGTAATTCTCTTTCTTGCCCCTCTGTTTTCTGATTTGCCCCCCCTCCCCTCCCCAGTTTCTGGTATTCTTTACTTGTTAGGTGTGTTTCTATTAAAGCCACTACTGATTTATCTTCCTTTTTCAATACATTAATACCCTTCTCCTTTTACTGGTCTGGTCAGCCTATTCACATTACAGCTAATTTCTTGCCAGCTCCCTATTTTTTTTTTCAGTAAAACTGCCTTTCCCTCAGGTGACATTACCTTATTCTCTTTTATTTGCTACTTACAAGTTTTATTTATTTTGAGGCATTCATTTTCACAAATTACAAAATAAATGCATCCTACTATTACAAAATCATATGTCTTGAATACTGTATGTATATATATATATATATATATATATATATATATATATATATATATATATATACACACACACACACACATAACCTCGTAACAGTAACAGATTAAAGTAAAAACTAAAATTTCTTGTCTGAACTGCATACAGTAATAAAATGAAGAGCTTCCATAGCACAAGTATTTCTTTCCCAAATTGTGTTCAACTGAAAATGATTCTAGGGAACCTAGCTAGAAGAGATTTGTAACTCCTGCATCACGTTTAAGAAAGGCAAGGAATTTTTAACACCACCAATATTACCCCCCCCGTGCATTCCATGAAATTAATCTTGATGTAATTACCAAGTATTTAAAGTCACTGTCTAAGACAAGATATAAAAATATAATCACATTTTAGATTTGTATATACGCGTCTTTAAATTTACATAGAAGTGTCTCTGACCAACAATGCCATGTGGAATATATTGGCTCCACTGCCCGAATGTGTCCACCGTTTCTTACCTTGTGGTTGCACATAAGGCAATTCACACTAACAGCTGCAGGCTAACTTTTCATGATAACTAGACTGTATTGACAGTCTCCTTCCTGTTGCAAGTGTTGCTTTTTTGCCTCTTTAATTGTGATAACTCTGCCCTTTGTTTGAGTATCTTTTTTTTATACATGGAGAAAAAATCCCAGTCTGTTCTTACCATTGCATTTGATGAGTACTCACCGTTTCAGGATTATCTGCTGCTGCTGTCGTACCCAAACGGCAGAGTTGGAATTCCTCTACCCAATTTTGTGATTCCTCAGGATTATCAGTTGTTCTTTGGAACCCTGGGGGTGGGGGGGCTTGACGAGGCCTGGGTAGAGCAATTTTTAATGAATTCTGTTAGAAAAATATGTATTAATATGTGTTTGCTTAATAATTAATAATCAAGTGTTTTTAATATGCTTTTCATTCTATTTCTTATGCACTGTGATTTCTATAAATTGAGTTTCATATGAGGCCGAAAATAATCCTTATTGAAATTGCAGCAAGCTTACTGAAACTTGCAAGTCGCCCTCTGACCTAGTAACTGCTAGCACAGCAATATTCTTGTTTATGCCTTGTGGAAATGTACTTGAAAAACAGGTGTTAATCTGCTAAGTCAGAAGCATATGAATAGACAATATACCATTGAATAAATGCAATGATTTTAGACAGACAGCTTTGTTCAGAGGATGGGAACCTCTGCAGTTGCAATAGTTAGAGATAAGTTAGACAAAGGCTTTTTAGAGAAATGAACTGCTAGCATTGTGTTCGATTTAGCTATAGTATCTTGAATGTAACATACCAAGTATCTAACAAAGTAACCAAGGCCATGTTGTTTTCCTCAGGATGTTTCACATAAAAATTGTTTAAATCAGCAGAAAATCATGGGAAAGATGGTCAGCAGATGATGACCAAAAGGTGGTAATTTGTTACGTCAGCATGGTAGGACAGGATTAATGTGATAACCTATAAAAAATGAATGTATTTCCTGTTTCTGGTTAGACAAACTCTGTATTAGAGTCTCCTTGCTGCAAGATTAAAGTGCCTTAACCTGAACCTACCGTGTTTTGATCATTTTTAAAGTATATTTTTCCTTTGACAGATTGGTCCTTCGGACCGGAAAACGTATCTCTCGCTCTGGACCTAGGTCAGAATTGGGCCCAGAGGCATGCATCCGTACGGAGAAGAGGCCAAATCGGCTCTTCTGCTTTAAAAGACCTCTGACTGAATTGTCATTCGAAAGAGGCCAGTCACTGTTTCTGATCTGGGATTGGAGGACGAGTCAACGATCCGGTGGATCAACTCATGGAGGGTCAGGTAAGGAGGAATTACCTTATTTTTGTTTCAAGATCAGGGACTAGTTACAGAATTATTCTTTTTTTTGTCAGGTAAATTGCTTATGCAAATTAGAGACAGAAGAAGGTATTACTGTTTTTGTCATAGATCAGGGAAACATAATAGGTAGACAGTTATTCTAGATAAACTGTAAAAAAAGGTGTAGACTTGTGGTACCACGTGATAGAAAGGGTAACAATTTACAGCTTAGCTAAGACACCAATGGGAAATCAGTGCACAAAAAGCTCCCGGGACACACCCCTAACCGAAGACGCGAAGTATATGCAATTACAGCATTCCGATAATGTTAAATATTATACCAAATGGGTCGATAAGTACAAATTCGAGGGTAATTTAGATAAACTCGCACTTATGAAACTTGTAAAACAGTTAAAAATAGACGCGAAAGGCAAATTAAAAAGGCAGAGACAATTAGAAGTCCCTCAGGCACACAAGTGGCTTGAGGAAGCAAATCATAGGGAACAAAGAATTAAAAATTCAAAAACAATGTTTTTAGACAAAGAAGATAATAATTTAGTAATAGCGACGGCCCCTCCTTCACCCCCTCCACTTCCGTTGCCAGAATATGAAGCGAGTGGACGTGCTGATCCACCTCCGCTATACCCAGCTGTCCCTGTAAAAGCACAACCGTTTGTCAGGGATCCCATCGAGACCAGGTCTCGAACACGCGACTTGAGGAGGGAAATAGAACTAAATGAGTTAAATAGAGCTTCACAAGCTATGAGCGAAGAAGAAATATGTCCGCTCATAGAAGTACCGAATCCTCAGGCAGGACAATATCCGATTCTTTTAGTTTATAGACCGTGGACACCGGAAGATATCCGGAAAGCCACAGAAGGTATCCCCCACCCAAAAGTGAATTTTAGGAAGTTTTTAGAAGATTTACAAGGTATGAGATTAAATTACCGTTTGAATGGAGAGGAAGTAGAGAAAGTAGTTAGACAAATTGTAGGTCCAGATTGGCACATGATTTGTGGCAGCTGGAGTCCTCGTGACGCACAACTTAGACCACTCCCACATACTGACGCAGAACTAGATGGCAGAGTGAAAGGTCTGACAGACCGGATCTCTGAAAAGTGGAAGCCTAGGGCTGATTGGACTTGTATTAATCAATGTATACAGCAGGAAAAAGAAACAGTAGATGGGTACTATGCCAGGTTATTAGAATGCTTTAACAATCATAGTGGCATGACAGTTCCTGAAAATCAAGCAAATGATTCCCCGTATGAACAACAATTGAAAAACACATTTTTGAAAGGGTGCATTGCACCTATTAGTAGCTTCATTACGAAGCATATGATAGATCATCGAACAAGTAGGTTACAAGCCTTACTTGAATATGTTAGACATGCAGAAAGACATTTTAACAGTAAAAAGAAAAAGAAAACCCAAGTATTTTCAGCAGAAGATGGGTCAGAAGTATTTGTAGTACAAACTGGGAAAAAGGGTAAGAAAAATGCTCAGGGAAATAAACAATCTGACAAAGAAGATTTCGAAGAAAGAAAGAAAAAGGGTGAGTGTTTTAAGTGCGGGGAAAAAAAGGACATTTAGCAAGGGATTGCAGGCTAAATAAAAAGGCGACTACAGAAAATAAGGAGGATGAGGAATGACTATATGACAGTCAGGAATCATTGAGTGAAAATGAGCTGGAAAAGGCAAGTGTAAATGTGATAGCAGGTGAAGAGGATGTGACACAAGGGGTAGAGGATGTGCATGAGTACACAGACGTAGAAGAAAATGAAATTTTGGACCTAGCTCTTTTGAGCTTAGACCTTTACTTAGCAGATACAAAACCGGAAGTGACGTTTCTGGTGGAGGGGAGGGAAGTTAAATTTTTGTGCGACTCAGGGGCTTCACGGACCCTGATACACCCTTCCAAACTACCAGAAGATACAGAATCACCAGACTATATACTAGTGAAAGCAGCTAATGGACAGCTATATTGGGAGCCACTCTCCCGTGACATTACCATAATAGACCCTGTTTCAGGGATGACTCAAAAAAGTAAAATTGTAGTTTCTGCAAAATGCCCAGTGAACCTTTTGGGTAGAGATTTGATGCAGCTATTTGGCATAGCAGTAGTTCCAACCATGCAGGTATGGAAGCACAGCGACAAATGGACACTTTTGTAGTGCGACCGGAGGGCGAAATGCATTATTGGTACAGCCAGGACTTGGTTATGACTGGTCCAGGGGCAGTAACCGAAGAACTAATGAATGTAGCTGTCAGCAAGTTCCCCTCCCTCGACAATGACAAACAGCACTTGTTGCATTGTACTCTATATTACTGTAATAGACCAGGTCCTGATAAAGATTATGAACTAGAATTGTTTCAGAACCATGCAAATAGGCTGGTATTGCAAAATTTGTACTGGGATACAGAAGGGAACAGTGTAGCAAGCTGTTCATTGCCCCAGGAATTTTTGGCACTCTACAAATCTAATCGACTGCCCCATGTTAGTTTGACTAAGAATAAAACTCTAAAATGGACAGACTTAGGTGAGAAAGTCACGAGGTGGGAAAAACAGACAGAACTAGAACTCTCAGAACAAGGAGTACAGAAACAGAAATTGAACTGGATCACACAGACACACCCAGCTGTACACTCACAGGCTAGTGAGGATAGCTGAGTATTACTATTATTAGAAGAAGAGGAAAAAGCCTTGCGGGACATACCAGACATTCTCTGGTCTGCAGGGAAATCAGATGTAGGATTAATACGAACAGCAGGACCAGTTACCATAATGCCAAAGTCAGCCTTTAGACCCCCAGAAAAGACAGTATCCCTTGAGAAAGGATGCAGAGGTAGGAATCAAACCTATCGTAGCAGCCTTACTCAAGGAAGGAGTCTTAATAGAATCCCCTGATTCACCATGTAACACACCCTTATTTCCTGTCAAGAAAGCAAACTGGGAATGGCGTATGGTCCAAGACTTACAAGCAGTAAACAATGCAGTTATACCTAGAGCACCAACGGTGCCGGATCCGCATACCTTACTGAATGATTTAAAGCCAGAAAAGAAATATTTTTCAGTGGTAGACATAAGTAATGCATTTTTCTCTATACCGATACACCCCGACAGCCAATATCGGTTTGCATTCACATTTCAGGGAAAGCGGTATACATATACCAGATTACCACAGGGGTATTGTGAAAGCCCAACGATATTTGCACAAGAAATGGCAAGCAACCTGGCGGGATTTATCCCACCGAGAGGTAGTCAGACTCTACTTTATGTAGAAGACAATCTGCTGGCAGCCCCCACCCAGCAAGAATGCAAAGAAGACACAATAGCTTTGTTACAATTTTTAGCTACTCAAGGTCACAAAGTAAGCAAAGACAAGTTACAGCTTTGGAGAAAACAAGTTAAATACTTAGGATATGTAATATCCAAAGAAGGTAGAATATTAGATGAGAACAGAAAAACAGTGATTTTACAAGCACCTACACCAACTACCAAGAAGGAAATGATGTCCTTCCTGGGAACTACTAATTTTTGTCGGAGTTGAATACCAAACTATGCTTTGGAATCTGCTCCACTGGCCGATTTAATATTTAAAAAAACGATGGCTGCACAGGATTTATTACAATGGACACCTGAAGCAGAAGCATCTTTCTGTAAGCTAAAACAATTGATAGCATCATCCTTAGTTTTAGGATTACCAAACTATAACAAGCAGTTTATTCAAACTGTAGATTGTAAGCAAGGTTATATGACATCAGTGTTGACACAGCAACATGGGGACAAAACGCCCCATAGCTTACTATTCATCACAGTTAGATCCAGTGGTGCGGTCTTTGCCCCACTGTGTACAAGCAGTAGTTGCAGCTGTAATGGCAGTGCAGGCTTCAGCCTCAGTAGTATTGCTCCACCCTCTCACATTGAGAGTGCCTCATGCAGTCGCAATCATTTTACTGCAAGAAAAAGTAGCATATCTTTCTCCAGCTAGACATCTTTCCTGTATGACCATTCTGTTGGGCCAACCTCATATGACAATTGAACAATGCACAACTTTGAATCCGCCAACTTTGCTTCCAACCCCTGTAGATGGCAAACCGCACTGCTGCCTGCAGGAGATTGAGCAAAAGACACTACCTACACAAGACCTTACGGATGTTCCCTTGGATGATGCTGAGGTGACATGCTATGGTGGATGGCTCGTGCAGGAGGGGTCCTACAGGACAGAACCTAGTGGGGTATGCAGTCGTTTCTGATACTGAAACTTTAGAAGCAAAATCTTTGCCACACAACTTATCTGCACAAGCAGCAGAACTGATTGCCCTAACAAGGGCATGTACCTTAGCAAATGGTAAGAAAGTGAACATTTATACTGACAGTCAGTATGCTTTTTCTACTGTACATGTTTTTGTGCAACAGTGGAAAAATAGAGGAATGATAACATCTACTGGTAAACCGATTAATCATGCGCAACTTATTTTAGACTTGTTAGATTCAATTCAGTTACCTAAGAAAGTAGCTATTTGCAAATGCGTAACTCATACAAAACAACAGGATAGAATTTCAAAAGGTAATGCACGGGCTGATACAGCTGCAAAGCAGGCAGCTTCAGCCACAGAAACTTTTCTTTTGAGCGAGGAATTACAACCCTCAGAGACTTTAGATTTAGAGATGTTAAAAACAATGCAGACACTTACTACAAATCTTGAGAAACAAAAGTGGATAAAATGAGGAGCAATCCTCGAAAAGGGACTGTATATCTCCAAGGAAAAGAAACCAATTTTGCCATCTAATTTATTTAGATATGCAGCATTGTTGAGCCAGGGGCAGAGCCATGTCTCACAGGGGGGATGGTACAGTTAGTGAATCGAGTGTTTACAACTTATGGGTTTACAAACTATACAAAAAAATTTTGTGCAGTATGCCATGTTTGTAACAAGCATCATGCACAAGGGGCATTGAAGCCTAAGCGAGGGAATTTTCCAACACCACCATATCCGTTCCATACCATTTGTATGGACTTCATAGAATTGAATAAATGTGAGAATAAGAAATACTGCTTAGCTATTATAGACATGTTTTCCAAATGGGTAGAGGCGTTTCCAACTAAAAACCCAGATGCAGCTACGGTTGCAAAGGTCCTTGTTAAAGAAATTATACCCAGATTTGGGATACCGGAAAAGATTTATAGTGATAACGGGACACATTTCCTGAACCAAACAATTCAGCAACTTAGTCGTTACTTCGGAATATCGTTAATGGGGTACTGAAGAATAGGCTTAGGAAATTGATAGAAGAAACACAGAAAAATTGGGTGCACTGTTTGCCTTTAGCACTGTTGAGTATGAGAACTGTTCCAAATGTAAAGGGATTAACTCCTTTTGAAACTTTGTTTGGGAGGGCATACTATACACCTCAGTGGAAACCTCTCATGTCTACAGAGCAGGAGGCTGACAGTTCACTTGCAGGTTATATGAGGAGATTTTTGAATAACAAACATTTGCAGTTAAATTCTGTTTCAGATAAAGAGCAACCGAAATCGGAAGCAACAGTAACCCCAGGAACTTGGGTCTGGGTGAAGATTACGAAGCGGAAGAAAGTACAGTTTTGTACCTACCATAAATGTAGATGTCCGATAGACATGCAACTGCAGTCATAACATGTGGGTTGTCCTGCCTCAGGCAGCCCTCGGTCGGCCGGATTCCAAAGTCTGGGTCCGACGTCGGCTGATGTCGCATTTCTCTCTGACGTCAGAGCGGATGGAGTACATAAGCATCAGCCGACGCCATTTTCTTCAGTGTTTCTTGCCCCAGATGTCAGGTGCCCTCCAAGGAAGGCTGTAATCAAATTGGAAGACAAAAACAGGATTCCAAACAAATAAATGAGCAATAAAACAAATACACCATAACAGAAATCCCCAGCTAAGAGTAACAGGGATAGGAGTGGACCCTAGGCATAGAGGGGTATGGAGGGAGGGAAAATTCGACTGCAGTTGCATGTCTATCGGACATCTACATTTATGGTAGGTACAAAACTGTACTATGTCCTTCAAGAATGCAACTGCAGTCATAACATGTGGGTAGAATACCATAGATTAGCTGGGGGAGGAGGTATGCTCTAGGAAAGAGATGGTGTGGCAATCAAACCCTGCAGGACTTACGAAGCAAAGCCTGCTCTATCTGGAATATAGAGGGAGATTGTAGTGTTTGGAGAATGTATGCACGGAGCTCCATGTAGCAGCTTCTAGAATGTCCTTGGTAGGCACCCCTCTTAAGAATGCTGTAGAGGTGGCTGTAGCTCTGGTGGAATGTGGTCTGACATTGGCTGGAACAGTCTTTCCATGAAAGGAATAACAGAATCTGATGCAATGTCCAATCCATTTAGAAATAGTCTGTTTTGAAATTGCTTTTCCTTGGACTGCAGGGCGTAAGCTACAAAAAGTTGTTCAGACTTCCTACTGGCCTTGGTTCTGTCCAGGTAGTATCAAAGTTGTCTGTGAATGTCCAAGGTATGCAAAAGTCTTTCCCCCTTATTCTCAGGATTGGGGAAGAAAGCAGGCAGATGAATGGCTTGATTTAGAGAAACCCTAGATACCACCTTTGGCATAAAAGTAGGGTTGGTCCTTAATGAAACCCTGTCTCTGTGGAAAATAATAAAGGGTGGTATTGCCATTAGGGCCTGTAGCTCAAACCCTTCTTGCTGAGGTAATTGCCAACAGGAAAGCTGTCTTCCATGAGAGAAATTGCAAGTCAACTGAAGCTGCTGGCTCAAAAGGAGGTAGAGTCACTTTTTCTAAGACAAAATTGAGGTCCCAGGCTGGCACTGGGGCCTTTCTTGGTGGCTTAATGTTCTTGATTCCCCTGAGGAATTGTCTTAGTAAGGGTGAGAGAAAACAGGAGGATCAGTGTTGTATCTAGCTGAAATAGCAGATGCATGTATCTTTATGGAAGAATATGAGAGGCCGTTCTTTAACATATCTGCCAAATATTCCAAGATGAGTGGGATGTTCAACAATGAAGCATCATGTCCCTTGCTGGTATTCCAATTGCTGAATCTTTTCCACTTTGCTAAGTAAACCTTTCTGGTGGATGGTCTTCGAGCCTCTGTTAGTATCCGCTGAACTTCCTTGGATAGAGATAAGCTGAAGTTATTTATGGGATCTCCCAGGCTGTTAGCTGCAGTGTCTGAAGATTTGGATGCAGTGTTTCGAAATTGTGTTGAGTCAAAAGTAGAGGCCACTGAGGGAGGGCCTACCTCCTGGTGTGACATATGCTCCGTAGTAGTGGGTACCAGTGTTGTCTTGGCCAATCCGGAGCTATTATGATTCCCTTGGGCTTCTCTGCTTTGATCTTTAGTAATACTGAGGTCATCAGTGGCAGAGGTGGGAATGCATAGATTGCTAGGGAGTTCCAGTTGAATGAGAGGGCATCTATTTTCCAAGCTTTTGGATGGTATGTCCTTGTGCAAAATTTTGGTAGAAGATGGTTAGGTGAGAGGCAAATAGGTCCACTTCTGGCTTGCCCCATGTCGAAGTGAGTTGTCTGAAGGCCTTCGGATGTAACCTCCACTCGTGTGGATCTGTGAAATTCCTGCTTAGGCTGTCCGCCAACACATTGTCTTTTCCTGGAACAAACTGGGATTGTAACTGGATGTTTAGGCTCAGTGATTTCTCCCAAAGCTGCATTGTCAGTCTGCAAAGGGGGTAAGAGTGGGTGCCCCCCTGCTTGTTTACGTACCATATCACAGTGGTGTTGTCTGTCCGTATCATTAAATGGCCTTGCTGGAGTTGGTGTTGAAAAGCCTCGATGGCATGCATTACTGCCAGCATTTCCTTTTCATTTATATGCAGATGCGTTTCCTTTGGAGACCATTGTCCTTGTATACACCTGCCTTCCATGTGCGCCCCCCATCCAAGGTCTGAGGCGTCTGTAGTCATGGTCTGTGTTATCTGTGGTTTTTTGAATGACATACCTGTGTTTTCCTGGCTCACCGAGGCCCACCATAGGAATTCCTTTTGTAGGCATGGAATGAGTGGTATGATTGTCTCCAAGTTGTTGCTGTGTTGAGACCAAATGCTTTTTAGGTACCATTGAAGCTTTCTCATGTGTAGTTTTGCTAATGGAACCAGTAGAATGCAGGATGCCATGTAACCCAGGGCCTGTAGGAATCTCCTTGCAGTCATCTGGGTGAGTGTTGCTAAACCTTTGAAGTAATGAGTTAACTTCTCTTGCTTGTCTTCTGTCAGGTAAGCCATCTGAGAAACTGTGTCTAGTTTGGCTCCTAAGAAGATTATTTGCTGGGATGGCTGCAGTCTTGACTTTTGGAAGTTGACTGTGTATCCCAGAGCTTGAAGTAATCGTATGACATAATCCAGGTTTTTTGTCAACATCAATTTGTCGTCTGCTTGTATGAGGCAGTTGTCCAGGTACGGGTAAATCTGTATACCCTGGAGCCTGCAATGAGCAATTACTGAAGCCAGGCATTTTGTAAATACTCTGGGCGCAGTAGATAAGCCAAATGGCAATGCTGAGAATTGATAATGCTCTGGCCCTGCAAGAAATCTGAGGTATCTTCTGCAGCTGTGTCTGATAGGGACATGCAGGTATGCCTCCTTGAGGTCCAGAGTAATCAGCCACGACTCCTTGCCCAGCATGGGAAGGAGTTGCTGTAGAGTCAGCATTTTGAACTTTGGTACTATGAGAAAGGTGTTTAATGCGGACAAGTCCAGTATTGGTCTCCACTGAGATTCTTTTCTTGGAACAAGGAACAGTCTTGAGTAAAACCCTGGTCTTGTTCTTGTTGTGGAACTCTTTCTATTGCTTTCATTCGAGTCAGCAGAGTGATTTGCTTGATAGCCTCTGCCCTCTGATTTTGTGGTAGGTTTGGCATGCCTTGTTTTCTTGGTAAGGTATGAAAATGAAACCTGTACCCTCGGTCTATAATGTCCAAAATCCATTTGTCCTTTGTCAGTCTGTGCCAGTTTTCTGCAAACAGAGATAATTTCCCGTCCAAGGGAGCTTCTAGTTGTTCCCTGGTAGGCGGTAGTAGAGGAAAGTCATTCAGTTTGTGGTTGTTGGGCAGGTGAAACCCCTGCGTCACTTCTTTGGTTTCCTGGCTGCCATTGTCGTCCCCTGTAAGGGCCTCTGTATTGGCCTCTTCCTCGGCCACGTCTGTTCTTACCCCTTTGAAACTTTTCTGGATTAGGAAAGGACCAGGTTTTTGATGGCCAATTCCTACTGAATCTGGGGGGGTTGAACCTGGAGGAAATCTTTCACAGTCTGAACTGATTTTGCTTTTTCTTCGATGGTCTTTAACACATCCTTAGCATTTGCACCAAAACGCTTGTTCTTTTCCAAAGGTGCATCCAGAAGTTTTGCTTTTACATGATCTGGTAGAGGTTGATCTTTTAACCAAGCATGTCTACGAATCACTGCCCCTGTCATAGCTGCCCTACATGAAGCTTCCAGTGCATCATATCCACACTGCAGGAAGTGATTGCTTACTTGCTGAGTGTTATGTACAGCTTCCTGCAAAGTCTTCCTGTCTAAAGGATCAGGAGAAGCGAATGTTTTTTGTAAATCTTCTAAGAGATAATCCTGATATTGTAACATATGAAAAAGGCAATTTAAAGCTCTCATAGATAAGGTAGTGGATGTGTAAACCTTTTTGCCCCATCTCTCTAATGACCTCGCTTCCCTGTTGGAAGGCAAAGGATTTTTTGAGGTGGAGGCTGAAACTCCTTTAGGCCCCTGTGAAATAGTTTCCAAATCAGCAGTATGGGCCCTGAATAAATGGGAATGAGTTTCTGGGACCCTGTAATACCTGTCTGGCTTGGCTGGAGCAGGAGGAAGAGAATCAGGGGTAGCACTAGAGTCAGAATACAAATCATCCAGAACATCAAGTACAGGAGGAATAACTAAGGGCCTGTGCTGAGGCTTCTTAAGGAAAGTCCTAAGGCGTTTCCTAGAATCAGAATATTCCTGACCTTGCCACTTGAAATGTTCCCTCATGGTGTGCAGAACTTCCCCAAAAGAAATATCCTCAGGAGGGGAGGCCGAAGGGATGGAATCTTCTGCATCCGAGTCCTCATAGGTCTGGAAGAGCTCTTCCTGGCTATCAGAGTGGACAGAGCCCTCAGAGTCTTCATCTGAAAGAGTAGGGTCAGAGGGTTCAACCCGGGGCTTTTTATCAGGAGGAGGCTGGTATGCTCTCTTAGGATGGGCCTGTGAACCTCTAATCATGGAAATTAAATCAGCAGCCATGGACATAATTTGTGTCTCCGGAGTCGGCTGAGGTAAGGATTTAGAAGTAATATGCTTTGTTTTACTGGCTGCCTTAGCCCTAGTGTAGGCCTTAATAGACATGGCCATAGGAGGCCTGGCAGCTCCACGTGCAGGAGTGACCTTGTCTACAGCAATGGTCTCGGGCATTTCCTCGGTTTCGGTATCCGGAGGAAAATCTATAACTGGCGTCGGAGTAATGTCTGTAATCGGAGTCGTCGGTAATGCGGTGTCTTCGGTTCGGAGCGGTGGAGAGACCGTCTCAGAGGGAACCGGAGCACTCGCGCTAGGTTTTGGAGTGGAGTCGGCGGTAGACGCGGGCCGAGGATGTCGGTCCCGGTCTTTTCGCTTTTTGGGAGTTTGCGATGTCGGAAGATCCGACGGCATGGTGTAAGCAAATTTATCGCCAAAAAAATCTTCAGCGAACTCCGCCCGGCGCCTGAGAGTGCGCTTGTTGAAGCGAGCACAGGCTACACAGGCCGAGACGTCATGGTCTGGGCCCAGGCAAGGGAGGCAGTAAGAGTGGAAATCCTTATGAGGTATTTGTTTACCACAAAAAAGACAATTGTTAACTTTTTCAGTAATTTCTGACATCGGCTGAGGCAAGAAAAGGTCCCCAACGGGGTACTTAGCTTTTTTGATGACTTCGGTATCGTAGAATACAGGAGCTGACCGACCGGCACTTGCGAACTGCTTCTGCTTCGGGCACCGCGCGGCAAGAAAGACTGAAGAAAATGGCGTCGGCTGATGCTTATGTACTCCAGCCGCTCTGACGTCGGAGAGAAATGCGACATCAGCCGACGTCGGACCCAGACTTTGGAATCCGGCCGACCGAGGGCTGCCTGAGGCAGGACAACCCACATGTTATGACTGCAGTTGCATTCTTGAAGGACATCTGGAGCTCTCCGAAGTGGGAAGGTCCGTACCAGGTACTGCTGTCGACACCCACCGCAGTCAAAATCGCGGAACGAGCTTCTTGGATCCATTTGACACACTATAAACTGGTTAAAAACTTTGAACTGGACAAAAACCTTGTTACTGTTGCACAACAAGAACAAAATGGCCAGATACAGAGTGAGTAGAGACACTGAACAATTTCAGAAAACTTGTACGATTGTTTTTGTTGCAATATTGATCACATTGTTCTTTTTGCTGTGGCCATACTTGTTTCCTGCCACAAAGGTTGAACTGATTAGACATAATGAACCAAACATAGACTGGCATCCGAACTTTAACACTTATCAGGCAATTACACGTGTATATGCAGAGACTTTCAATGTTTCGAACTGCTGGGTCTGTACGGCCATACCAACAGCATACGGGGGTTTGTTAATGACTGCTATCCCCCTAGGGGTCAATGAGACCTGGGAAAATCTGTTTTTTGACACAGTTGCTATTAAAGCACAAGATAAAGTAACACTGTATTTGCCTGTGACACAAAAAGGAATTGTATGTTTTTATAAAAACGACTCCATCCAAGTTGGATGGAGTAAATGTAATGTTACTGTACAGTACAAATGTTATAGAAAACCAAATGATTTGAGTGGATCTTGTAGTACAGATTATGATTCATTTTTAAAATCTATGCATAAAACTCTTGAGGTACAGCACAATCATGTACTTTTCAAACAGTTATCAGTGACAGATAAGAAAATGTTATGCAGGGCAGTCTTTTTGTAACCAAGTAATGACAAAGGTAGAGGACTGTTATTTTGTATGTGGGAAAAAGGCATATAAATGGTTACCTGAGAATTGGTCTGGCAGTTGTTTTTTGGGATACCGGGTTCCGGCCATCCAACACACTGCAGCCTTGCCTCAAGGGAGTATTCGAAATACTTGAAACGTAACCAAACAGACTGTTAAGAAACCAGAGAATCCAGTGGGACGAATCGAAGCAGGGTGGAAAAACCATCGTAATGTGGGAACCAAACTTGTGCACATGGACTTGAGCGATGCTGTTATATCCTGGGCAGGTATATCGCCCATGTATGGCGGAGTTAAATCAATATGGGAACTGCGAAATCTGTCTAAACTTCTCGAAATAATGAGTAATGCAACTTTTTCTGCCCTTGAACTGATAACTGATGAAGTGAATGCCATGAGAACTGTAGTGCTTCAAAACCGAATGGCTCTTGACTTCACCCTAGCGGCGAGAGGTGGGACTTGCGCTTTAATCAAAGAAGAATGCTGTGCGTTTATTCCTGACCATCAGCATGAGATGAACGATCATCTCGAGGTGATACAGCAGGTGTCGGCCATGACCAAACCAGGCCCAAACCCTCTGACAGTTTTTTCAGAATGCCTTTGGGGGGGTGGGGTTCCATCTTTATGAGCATACTGATTGCTATTGGGGTAGGTTTACTCCTAATAGGAGCTTGTATTTGTTGCGGAATCCCCTGCATGAAGAAATTAATTAAGGAATTCATAGATATATCCGTGTCTGAAACTATGTATCAAAGTACTGAATTTGAAGAGCTGCTAGAATGCGAGACGCTTTCATAAAAGTTTAAACTAGATGACTTTCTTAACTGCAAATCCTAAATGGAAGAGGTTAGGAAAAGAAGTAAACTGTTTATCCTTTTTTGAAAATAGAATAAAAAGTATTAACAGGAGCGAGATGTTAGAAAAATATGTATTAATATGTGTTTGCTAAAAAACAAATTAATAATCAAGTGTTTTTAATATGCTTTTCATTCTATTTCTTATGCACTGTGATTCTATAAATTGAGTTTCATATGAGGCTGAAAATAATCCTTATTGAAAATGCAACTTGCTTACTGAAACTTGCAAGTTGCCCTCTGACCTAGTAACTGCTAGCACAGCAATATTCTTGTTTATGCCTTGTGGAAATGTACTTGAAAAACAGGTGTTAATCTGCTAGGTCAGAAGCATATGAATAGACAATATACCATTGAATAAATGTAATGATTTCAAACAGACAGCTTTGTTCAGAGGATGGGAACCTCTGCAGCTGCAATAGTTAGAGATAAGTTAGACAAAGGCTTTTTAGAGAAATGAACTGCTAGCATTGTGTTCGATTTAGCTATAGTATCTTGAATGTAACATAACAAGTATCTAACTGAAAGTAACCAAGGCCATGCTGTTTTCCTCAGGATGTTTCACATAAAAATTGTTTAAATCAGCAGAAAATCATGGGAAAGATGGTCAGCAGATGATGGCCAAAAGGTGGTAATTTGTTACGTCAGCATGGTAGGACAGGATTACTTTGATAACCTATAAAAATGAATGCATTTCCTGTTTCTGGTTAGACAAACTCTGTATTAGCACGTTTTTGTCTCCTTGCTGCAAGATTAAACTGCTTTAACCTGAACCTACCGTGTTTTGATCATTTTTAAAGTATATTTTTCCTTTGACAAATTCCTTTGCGTCTGGCCATCCATTTGACTGGGTAGAAGACAGCTCTCCTCTTTCTACTGGTAGTCAAACAGTCCTGGTCTATGCAAATCCTATTTGTTCCATACTGCCATTTTGCTTATGGTTTCTAACAGCATCAGCATGATTACTCAACTGTTTTTATTTCCTGAGTTTTTTGTTTAGTACCTTCCATAAACTTGGCCAGTAAATTATTCATACTTCTACTTTCACTTAACAAATTCACCAGTGTGTGACCGATCTGATACTGGTTCCCTCTACTCCACTGTCAGGCCAGACATCTGTGCTTGTCGAATTACCGACCACCTACGACAACTGTACTACTCACTTTTTTACACTGTTTCCTCTCATATTTCTTGCTCCTATAAACCAAACTCACCAATTCTGCCTTGTTTTACATATCATACAGTTAGTGGCAGCGACAAGTAGCTTTATTCTGTCTTTTTCAGTGAGTTATTTGCATTCCTGTACTTATCCTTTGAGGAAGCTCAGGAGAACTTACCAATAGCTACAGAGCCATTATCAGAAGTTTAGGATGTTAGAATTGCTGCACAAGATTCAAGTACTTTGGAGCAACGTTTTGTAACCCAGATGACATCTATGGCACTAACAAGTTTCCAGATGACTTGTCCTCAGGCAGATTATTACACAATCTCCATTAAAGAAAAGGCCTAGCAAAGGATCACTAGTCTTACTCAACAACTTGTGTTATCTTCATATCTGTATAATGGGCAACAGTAAGTTACCTAACAATAAAGCACCACAAATCTTAGAATTTTACAAGCAATCTTTCTAGGCAAAAGATATCTTCAGACCTGGATCAAATACACAGGAGCCATTGTATGTCATGAAAAGCCCCCCCTTACCACCACCACTATCTGAAAACTCCATCTTCAGGTGCCAGTTTTACCACTGTTTCTGGCATTTGAGTAATGTCTCCCTATGCCCCTTCTCCTGGAATGCTACACTGAGGCATTGGAGCGGTAGGGAGAAAAGGGGACTTCCAAGTGGTCACTCTCAGAGTCAGTGGATGAATTTTAACACCTACTGTAGACAGTGAACAAAAAAAAAATTTACAGGCATATCACTTCCAGGCTTCTTGAAAAGTGACGCTTGCCACTCAAAACAGCTTGAGAATGTCCTCACAGTTTTTACCTTTTAAATTCACATCTAATAGGTTCCCATGTCTACCACTCTATTTAGGAGAGCTTAATAGATTGTTTAAAGTTAGACGAGCTCTTAGTAACGAAGAAAAAAAAAAAAGAGTTGGAGAACGTAAAAGCTAGCTGTCTTCTGTCTTCTAGAATACCTATAAATTTCTAGCTATACTAGAAAATACCTTTTTGTTACTGGTGGCACAATGCTCACATTCTGATCTTTTGCAAATGCAACACTTGAAGGCAAATCCATGGGGTGGGAGACCTAGCATCCAGCATTTGCCGGTCAGTTTCTAACATGATAATGTGAAAGAAAAGAAACTCCACAATAAAATAAAATGAAAGTGGTACTAAATAACCATAACAAAATCATATCAGAGTTTTAACAAAGATCAAAGTCTGGGACATGATAAACTTAAGAAGCTAGTTGCTCAACTGTTCACGTCAAGACATGAAAAAACAACTGAAATAGGATATATAGTCACTCTCTGTCTATCCAGCTCCCTCCAACTGGCAAAGTACAGGTCTGCAGACATGTTCTCCTACTGACATCCAACAGCTAAAAATATCAAATCAGGGAACAGATGTCTTCCTCAAGCTTCATCACATGATGAGTTTCATTAAGTCTGCTTAATACTTTTTACCAATTCCTTCCTCATTTTTCTTCTGAATTTATTTATTCCATTTCTTTAACTACTTTATCTCCTAATACCTCTGAAAATAACTCCACTGTAATATGTTATACATCCTGATTTCTACTTTTTTTGCTATAATCAAGTAAATCAAATCTACTGCTTCAGCAAAATGTATGCCCATAAGTTTAATCAAAGATGTATTTTTTCTCCATTACAATACTTGAAATCTGCTGGATTTATTTTTTTGTAAAAAAAAAAAATAGAATTTTTGTATTCAAAATGATGCTTATTATACATGTCTGAAATACTATATATGTAAACTATAACTTGAAAGACGGCTATAAATATGTTTTTCTTGCTTCTTTTGTGTAGCTCATCTCCCCCTAGCTTCTACTGAAAAAAGGTTATGCCCAGTTGAACTACCCCAGTAAAATAAGGCAAAACATGCAAACAAATAAATTAGGCCAGTTACTATCAATTTCTGAAAGAGACAGTTCTGAAAATGAATAAAACTGGAGAGGAAGAGCAATATTTGCGACAGAAATGAGCAGTAAAAAGGATGAAAGGCACTTGGCAATAAAGATAATATAAATGCAGAGAAATTGTAAGATATGACCAAATGAAAAGAAAACTGTTGGGACTCTTCTGGCCACTTTGAACAGCTGTGATCCATTACTAAGCTGATGACGGAGTTTATCTTTAGAAGCCCCACAGGAAGTAGGACAAAAACTGATAAGTTTTCAAACTCGAGCAGCAGAGAAACAAACCAATAATTGACTGCATAAACTCGAGACTACGTTTAACATGGATATTTTGAAAATACCTGCACACTTAAAAATGATCACACTGCAACCACTAGTGAAACATCTATTACATGATGTAAATGTGACAAAAACAAAACAAATTGCACAGTCTGACCTGCAGCTTTAGTTACAAAATGCATAAAAAAAAAATATATATATATATATATATATATATATATATATATATATATATATATATATATATATATATATATATATATACATATATATATATATAAAATCACA
>NC_056735.1:1235758938-1235761438 GCF_019279795.1 Protopterus annectens
TGAATAAGGCAGAAGAGAATAGATTATTGTTGTGATTGCTGTTAATGGTATCTACAAAGGAAAGGAGGGCAGTGGTGGTGCTATGGTGAGGTCTAAAGCCATGTTGACAGTTAGCTATAATATTGTGAAGAGAGAGGTACTGTACAAGTTGCTGATGAATACATTTCTCCATCATTTTTGCTAAAGGAGAAAGAAGAGCAATAGGTCTGAAGTTAGAATAGTCAATAGAGTTACCACCTTTGTGTAGTGGGATTATATGAGAGATTTTCCAGATATATGAGGGATGGTTCCCTCTTGGATGGTCCTATTTATGAGTATAGAAATTGGGTAAGCAATTTATTTGGCTGCCTTTTGTAGAAAAAGGGAAGGGAGCTTGTCAGCAGAGGGGGTACAAGGTTTCAGTTTGAGAATAAGTTTATAGATGAAAGAGGTAGAGATGGGTTGTAGAGAGAAGTTGTAGGAAGAGTTTACTTGATTATTAGGAGGATATAAGTTATTAGTGTTTAATTGTCTAGCGAGAGTTTGAATAGTTTCAGTAAAGAATGAGTTAAAAGCATTTGCAGTTTGGAGAGGGGTGTCTGCATCAGCATTTAGTGGAGAGGGAGTTTTGGCTGTTCCTGGTGAAAGGAGTCTATTGATTGAGGACCAAAATTGTTTGGGTTTATTTAAGTTGGTTTCTTGTAGGTCGCAGTAGAACTTTCTTTTGTCGGTGAGTATAGCTTTTTTGGTAAGATTTCTAAGTTGGCGAAAGTGAAGAAAATCAGAGCTGATTCTATGGGATCTCCATTTGTTCCAGACCTTATTTTTAGAGAGGGTTCGTTTTTTAGTTTCATTTGAGAGCGTAGGGGCTGTATTAGATTTTATTCTAATAGTACGCTCAGGAGCATGCTTGTCCAAAATAGAAAGGAAAGTAGAATTAAAGAATAATACTGCTTCATTAAGTGGAAGAGTCTTTAAGGGGTTCCAGTTACAAGCCCTGAGTTCGTTTTGAAATAGGTCGATTTTAAACTGTTTAGTAGAACGTATTTGTCTTATATTAGGGAGGTGAAGATAATCAGTCTTCTCTCTTGTAATGTAAGTTAAGCAATGATCACTGAGGTCATCAGGCATAGTCCCAACTTTATATGTGATGTTAACTTTGTTTGAGAATCCAGTCTAAAATAGTCTGTTTCCTACTTGACCTATTAAGCCTTGTTGTAGAGGTAATGGTTTGGGTAAAACCATTTAGGTTAATGTGAGAGGTAGGATTGTCAGTATTAATAGTATTCCAGTCGATATTTAAGTTGCCAAGAATTATAGTTTCTTGGGGGTAGTTGATGGAAACCCAACTGAGAAAGTCTTCTACAATTGGTGTATTGTTTCCAGGAGGTATGTATATGCAGGTGATGTAAAGGGCTTTCTTAGCATTAAGTTGAAGTTTAGTGATGATGGCTTCTACCTTACTATCTTGGGTTGGACAGGCTGAAAGGGTAGAGATATTAAGATGATTCTTAAATATATTGCTACTCCACCACCCTTTCGTTTAGTACGGTCAAGCCTAAGTATATTATAGCCTTGTGGTATAATCTCAGTATCTTTAGTGGCTGGCTTTAGCCAGGTTTCAGAGAGACAGAGAATGTCAAAGCAGTGAGTATCTAGGAGGGTGTGTAGGTAGGGTACTTTGTTGTTTATGCTTCGTATGTTAAGATGTCCTATGAAGAGGGTATTATTGGTGAAAGGTTTAGATGCTTGTGAAGAAGGATACACGGGGCCAGGGTTGGGGTGAATGTCACCATCTTGTAAGGTAGGATCATCAGGCTTAGATGTGATTTTGAATCTGAGAAGGGTTAGAGGTCTTATTTTTCTATCTAAGGGTAGGGTGTAGGTGAGGTGAGAGAGTACCTATGGTATTTGGGTAGGTGGTAACTAGGGGTGGAATTGGCATTAGAGAATGAAGTGTGAGAAGTGTAAGAGGAAGATGTATGTGTCTGTGAGTGTTTTGGCTGAAAAAGGAGTGAGTACTCGATGAAGGTAAGGAGGTAGGTAGAGTAAAGAGTAGTTGAGAGTAGAATTGAGAGTAATAGCAGTGTGGATAAGTTGAGACTCATATTTATGAGTAAGTAAGTTAGAGGTGGTTAAAGGGAAGAAGTAAAAGATTAGGGGTAGTCAGGAGGAAGTATATGTGTATAATACAAAGAAAGATAATATTCAGGTGAAAGAGGAGGTAAGGCTATAGAAGGAAATATAAGGTAGAGGGAGGGGAGAAATGAGTGGAGAGATATAGAAGGAGTGGTAATAGAGGTAGAAGAGAGCTGGTAAGAATAGGATAGGAGGGCTAGTATGTAAAAGAGGAAAGTGGGAGGAGGATGTGGGGTGTGTGGAGGGGAGGGGATTAGTTTGGCAGGAAAGATGAGGATAGGATGACAGGGTAAGGGGTGGGACTAGAGAAGTATAAGGATAGGACCCCCGGGGTGGGTGGGAATTGGGGGTAGGGAGGGGAGCAGAGTGAGCCCGCAGGGCG